>NW_024412394.1:15921800-15951893 GCF_014898765.1 Herpailurus yagouaroundi | reverse complement strand
TTTTCTTTTCTTTTCTTTCTTTCTTTCTTTCTCTTTCTTTCTTTCTTTCTTTCTTTCTTTCTTTCTTTCTTTCTTTCATTTTTTTTAATGTGGACAATACACTTTACTACGCTTGTCCTAGCAATAAAACATTGCAGAATTATAAGTTCTGGGTCTCTCAGTAAATTCTTTTAAAAATATTTGGTTTTTATCCTTTCATCAATTTTAAAAGAAGTACATTTTGAGGTAGGAATATGGACACGTGAGAGTAGATCCATTGTCAAGATCCCTCTGTTAGTATTTAAGGGAGTCTTTGAACAATATTTATAACTAAGAATACAGGGAATGAATGATAAAGGTGATCTTTCTAAAATGATTATCTATAGCTGCCAATTGCCTAAGTCTTTCAGTGTTTTTCATTTACTCAATAATAAGATTCAAACTTTTTAGTATATGACTATTTTGATCTGCCCTCTGTTGATTTTTCAGGCCCATCCCCATCTTGTGTATAGTGAGAGTTTAACTAAACTATATTCAGTTTCTCAAACGACCAAAAGCACTTATCTCCCCAGTCCTTACACTTGGGGAGCTGATGAAAACATCCCTACTGCAGAGCTGGGGATGATTCTTTTCCAGAATGAAAATATGACCCCATTAAGAACACAGTCATTTTCAGTCACAAGCAAAGAAGTTGTTTGGAAGGTAAACCTTCTGATTTTCCAGAAAGAGAGGCCCAAAGGAGACAAGCTGACCTGAGAAACGGAGAAAGGGAAGGAGAAAAGGCCTCGGAGTTCCTGGATCTAGCCATACACTGTGTCAGAATGATCCTATCATCTTCCAATATGCAGATGACAAATATACTTCTTGAATTTGCAGCTATACTATGTTTCACACAGATTTTCGTTTGTTTTTAATTTTCCCTCAAATATCCTTAAAATGGGGACCCTAAACTTGGTAGGAAGAAAAATCCCTGGAGAACCTTGCTATTGACCAATTTATACCTTCACTCCTAGAATTTCTAATGTAAATGCTTCAGGAAAGAACACAGGAATTTGCATTTTTAAGCCAATATCCTGTGTGTCTCTTATACATCTGAGTGTTTTCATAGCTCAAGGAAAACTAGCTTTAAGGATTCAGAAATTATTGGTCTTGGTAGTGCTTGAAAAACATCAACAGTGATGCCTAGTGCATGCAGATATTCGGTCTTCTCGTCCCTGCAAGGAGACATGCAATGAATAAATGTTGCTTTACTCACTCAGCTTACTGAAAATATGAAATCAATGACTATTCTTATAGAGGTATCTCCTCTGATCGATGATCATTAGTGGTCTTTACCTAACACTCTATACCAATGCACACTAACAAATGATCATTGAAATGAATGACTTCATACTGTGCTAGGTGCAGGACAGCTGTTGCAGAATCTTCGAATGTGAACTTGGACTTCTCGCTGCTGATAGCTGCCGTGGCCCGTGTCATTGCACCATCTGCTCTGCTCTCACGCACCAGCAGCTGCCGTTCTTGCTTTGGCACCATCTGCCTGGCTATCTCGGCGTCCCATCTGTACCACTCCTTGGCACTGCTAAAATTACAACACATTTCCCCTCTACTCCTAAATAGAGGGATTCCTGAGTCATTTCTCCTTTTAGATTCAGGGAAGCCCTTTGTGGAACATGTCGAGGGCTCACATTAAAAATCCCTTTCTTGTCACATTTCAAAATTTCATACTAGTAATGACTTTTTTTTTTAATTTTGGGGGAACTCAGTCTGGTTTGCCACCGCAGAAATGCAGAGCTTCACAAATGCAATTATAACAATACTTGAATGACGATGCCTGTCCTTAAAATCATCATCATCATCATTATCATATAAAATAATTTTAAAAACTCAAAATATTTTACTGTGTATAAAAGAAGAGAACAAACTCTTAGGGACATTTGCAATTTATAGTTATAAACAAATATGGTGACTGTATGCTTATTACATATTTGCTCAACAAACAAATATGCCTATAAATATTGTACTACTCCTATCAGTGGAAAATATGATATTTTTAGAACATGAATTTATAACCCAGTCTGGAAAGCATAAATGTATGTAAATGACTGATATATAAGAAATATAATTGATTAAAATCTTTATTTAGAAGAGCTAACCCCCTCCGGCTCTTCTTCAGTGCCCCTCTTTATCTCTAGAGGCAGATGACCCCCACCTGCTCAAAATGGGAGTTTTATACATGGAGAAATTGAACAAAAGAAATCTTTGGATTTACGGATGCAGAATGAAGCACAGAGCAAGGATAAATTATAAAAAATAAATAAAAAGAAGGCATGTTACATGGTAATCTCTATGTGGTAAATCAGAATTCTAATTCTAATCTTCCTCCCTGCTCCTAGAATGCCAGCAGCCAATTCTGTCCCTTACTTTTTAAATTAAAAGATTATTTTTTCCCTTGGGGTATGTGTGTGGGGGGGGGGGGCTCCACATTGTGATGTTTAAGGTGTTTAAATATTTTTTAAAGAGAAAATCATTGTTCTTACACAAACGTAATTATGTCAAATCAAAAACCAATCTGGACTTAGTAAGGAAAGATTTTTATTCAAAAAGATTATTATAAGGGAGAAAATGAGACTTTTGCAATAGGGGGAGAGACCAGAACTAAGTCAATTCAATTACAGTGAAGCAGAGGGCTGTAGGATTTTTAAGGGCTGGGGTGAACTAGAAGAAAAGTACTGGACAAGATTGGGGGGATGTCATAAACCATCTCTGTTTGCTAGTTAGTTTTTTTTTTCAAAGTAAAAATAAACTTCTCACATCTTTATGACAGAAAGTAGTTTTATAACTTGGAGCAAGGCACCCCACCACAATTAAGCTCCTACCTCTCATAGAAATAGGGAGATAGGGGTGTTATCTCTTTGAAATGATTAAAAATAATTCTGGTAAGAAAAGGAATCTTTGTTATCTAGGCACATTACATAGAAGGTAAAGAATAATCTTTCCTAATGGAGAGGAAGGCATTAACCAATAAAACAAAAGAGGAAGCCCGTTGGAACTGAGCAAACTTTGTAAAAGCATTTATCTATATCATTGCTTCTACTCAGATTCAGGTGTGATAGAATAGTTTTGCCTTTCTTTGTATGTTAATCGCTCTATATGCTTTCATATTTTAGAACAAACTGAAGCTTTAAGGTAAAAGTATTCTATTTCTCCTTGAAAAAAGAACGTATACACATGTCAGTGTTGTTCCTCATATAAACTTCATGAACAATACTATTTATAACTTCTAATCAAAATATCCTAACTTCTACCGTACAGAGAAAAACATGGAAGGTAGGTAAATGAGAATTGTCACAGGAAAACATGTTAAGAGATTAACTGAATACATGTAACTGTCAATGTTGAATTTTATCTGAGCACCATCTTCCTGGAAAACAGCAATACAAGAACCACCCCTCCCCACTCTGTGTTCTGAGGGGAGGCTAATCACAAAGGACCATCCTGCTCTCACATATTTAGAGATAAGACACTTTTCCCCCTTGCTCACAACTCTCATAATACTTATGACTCCTTTGTTTACTTGCCTCGGTGAAACCCCAGACTCATCCTTTTCTTTGAGATTTTCCTCATCCTTCTCTCCCTATTGCAATAGAGTGAATAAAATTAACTCTTTAATTTATGTGTGCATTTGCCTGTCACATAGTCATGTACATCCCTTTTATAATAATTTGTTCATGATTTTTGGGGGTAGGAAGACATTTCCTACTCACACAACGAAAGTCTTCTTGATTATAGACACACAGACTCAAGTGTATAAATACACATATAGAGCTTACAGCTGCAATGCTGTAACTTCAACCTCGGGTCACAAGTAAACAAACAAAAACTCTCACATTCCTTCACTAGAAGGCATGAAATTATTCATTTATCTGAGCTTGCAAATAGACATATAAATGAAAATGACTAACAAACTGGAGTCTCCATCATGTCCCACCTAGTGGAGACCAGATTTCTATCCTCCATCAACCAAGAACACCAGACAATAAAACTGAATTTTCAATTATTGTTACCACCCACCAATGGGGAATAATTTACTGGTTGTGCATGAATCAGAAACAAAAACAAAAAAGAACAAAAACAAAAACATCAGAAGAGGGGAGGGAGAAAGCAAAAGTAAAAAGAGAGTCAGAAGCATTAAAATTTCTTTGCAGTTTGGAATTCACTTTGGAAAACAAGAGAAGCCATACCTGGACTTAAGCATCCCATGAGATACCCTTCTCCATCAACACGGTTTACCTGACCCTGACAGGTAAACCCCTGGGTATCTAAAAGATAAGCCACTCTGATGTATGATTACTCTATGGTCAAGTTTACCAGTGGCTAAGCCCCGCCCTTACATACTGGCTTCCAGTTAGCGTCTGAAGGGTTTCATTCTCCAATATGAGCTGACAGCCGTAGATCAGCAAATATTTTGAGCATAAAAATAAAAGGTACCAACGCCAACAAACAGGGAAAGTAATTATAAAGTAAAAAGAGCCAATTCAGTTTACAGTTTTAAAAAAAATGGTGAAAAATGACTACATGTTATGTAAACATGCTCCTTGTGTTATCTCATCCACCCTTACCAGAAGCAGCTTTGAAATGATTTACTCAACAAACGCAAAGGCAGAGATTTCCAAATGAGGTTTACGAGGTTACAGAGGCAAATGCAAAAAAGAGATAGGCAGGTCCAAATTTTGAGGGAAGTGATTTTTTAACTAAGAATATAAAATGTTTCATAAAAGCTATGAAGAATCACTGGGGGATCCTGTATAGGATATGATAACGCATAAAGCAGGTTCACAAGTATTGACATTATTGAAGCATAACACATTGTATGTTTGCTTTGTGATTTTCTGATGCTTATCCTGAGCTTAAAATAAGTCACTTATTTTAAATAATGCTTAAAATAAGTCCCAATTTGCCTGTAAGTATTTTTTGTAAAAGTTACAGCCCATCATTTTTGTTTGTTTGTTTTTTTACTTTGAAAACACTCAAGTCATTTTTAACATGTTTTTCCAGCGATGAAGAAATTAGGTAACTAAAAAAAAAAAAAAAACCAAAGAAATGTAAAACAGTTATTTTCTTTTCTAAGTATATAAATATAGTGGCTTTAATATAAAATCACATGTTAGAAGGAAGGGCCCATTTGTAAGGGTACTGAATTTTTCTCATGGGAAAATAGGACAGTGTCTGCATATTAGTGCTTTAAAAACTCCTGAGAGAGAGACAGAAACTCAAGACTCTTTCTAGAGAAGTCTTCCAACTGTTCAACTATAATTATTTCTTCTAAGAAAACCAGGCGGAATTCAGGATGGCTTTGTCCAACAGGAATCTAAAACACAACCTCTCTTAGTGTACATATAGAAAATATATGTGCTAACCAATTTGGAAAAAAAGCAAAGTCCTGGTTGTAGGATTTCTCAAATTGTTATTATTATTATTATTATTTTTTTTTTTTTTGCAAAATGGATTCAATTATGCAAGGTTGAGTATCTCAGGCTGCTGCTTACATCATTGGTCCCTTTGAGGACCAGTCAGGGTGGTTTATGTTCCATTGGAAAGGTAGAGGCACCTGCTTCTTTAGCAGGGAACTAAGAGATGAGATGCCATACTTGCCATCTGAAGAATTCCTTAAAGTTGGAATATTTGGGTAACGTGAACCAAGGCTGCCCCTTAATGTTCCATTTCTGAAAGTCACACTTTAAGTTAAAAGTTCTGTTCTGCTGTCTCTCTCTGTCTCAAAAATAAATAAACGTTAAAAATAAATAAATAAATAAAAAAAGGGGCACCTGGGTGGCTCAGTCGGGTTAAGCGGCCGACTTCGGCTCAGGTCATGATCTCGTGGTCCGTGAGTTCAAGCCCTGCATCGGGCTCTGTGCTGACAGCTCAGAGCCTGGAGCCTGTTTCAGATTCTGTGTCTCCCTCTCTCTGACCCTCCCCCGTTCATGCTCTGTCTCTCTCTATCTCAAAAATAAATAAACGTTAAAAAAAAAATAAATAAAAAGTTCTGTTCTGAAAAATCTCCATATATCAACAGATCATAGTATCATGGTATCTTTTTTAAAAAGAAGAGGGGGAAAAAAACAGTTCTTCATAGGAGGGGGGTTTTGCTGTTGTCTTTTTGGTATCTTAAATGTCAATGATCACGAAGACTTCTGGCTTCCCTTCATTATAGACTTGCATCGCCAAGTAGGTTATTGCTTTGATTTCAGTTCCCTGAGGCTACGTGAACAATGAAAATTCTTCTCCTCACCCAATTGACTGTAATCTGAAATTTCTTTGATCGTATGAAGTGCCTTCACTTCCCAGGGTATGAAGAATTCATCAGCACCTAAAGCCACTCATCCAAAAAGTGAATCAGAAGAGACTGTAAGTCATCTCCTTGGTTTTCTCTTTCTAGAGTTTGGACAGGCTCCACAGTCCCAGTATCTGTTATGTAACCAAACATGGCCATTGCACATTGCTCAAATGCTTCCTCCAGAGTATCTCTGAATGCATGTAATGGGACATCTGCTGTAGGATCCATATACTTGTACTTCCCAATGACTGGAAGATACTTGGCCTTGATTGTCTTCTATTCTTCCGTCAAATTATAATCTCGAATATCTTCCTCTTCCTGTACCATAATTGCAGCATTGTACACTCTCTTTAGCCCACTATTTTCATCTAGATTCTGGATTTTGAAGATCTAGGTAGTACTGAAACTTGTGCTATGTAACCCATATGGAATAGCCTGTCCATTTGTCAGGCTTGGTGAAGGCTGAGGGAAGAGGGGTATCTGGGGAAGTACAGGGAGTAATAAATTATTCTGTAAAGGTCAAACAGCAAGAAGTGAACTAGAAAGGGCTCAGATCAGGGCAGAACTAGAAAGGGCAGAAAAACTGGAAGAATGTTTTTCTTACATTTATATTAAAAATTAAAATTCACTAGTCTTTGAAGTTTATCATTTATGGTTTGAATTTTTCTGGCAGAACACAAAGAAAAAATTCAATACTTCTGAGTGTTTCCCATTTTCTGAAATGAATTGGGTTTATTAAAAAAATAATTTATAGCACTGAGCAGTACTATTTTCCTTAAGAAACAATATATTTTTTAGCTCTTATATTATTTGGAGTTGCCAGGTTTATTTTTCAATAACTGCTAAAAATAATAAGATGATCTGTGATTAGCAGTAAAATGTGTACATTAGTTTCTGGTTTGCTAAAGCTCTATCATTGACTAGAAGTTTGTCCCCTCATTCGCTTATTTTTTTCCTAACAGCACAACTTTGGGACTGTGGAGAAATACTAAAAATTCAACATGGCATATTGTTCAAGTAGAAAATTTGTGGAGCATATATTCCAACTTGTTTATTTTAAAAATAAGAAAACAAAAGTCTATCTTGGCTAATTCAGAGAAAAGTCATAAATAGGTATCTGCTTTGGCTATTGATCTAACAGTCTTTATGTTAGTGGCTCCCATGAATGGTTTGGTTCAGAGAAATGAAACTATTTAGAGAAATGAAGTCTGGAGATCAAGTGAGTTGCCAAATTTACATTTTGTCAACTGTGTCTACTAAGCTTTAAAAAAACTTTAAATCTTCCATCTACTATTACTATAATTTCATTACAGATAAAAATGTTAACACCAACAGCACACATCAGCCATGTTAGAAAAAAGAACACTCTTTTATATTTAACATAACTTATTTCTGTGAAGGCCTCAATACATTGTCCTTACTTGTTTCTCATTTTGCTGTTGAGTAGTGTAAATTTCACACTGAAATATCACAAGTCCGAGCACACACATTTAGGAATCATTTTAAATGGAGTATTACCTGCATAGAGAAAACAGCTTATCTAGAGTACATAGAAGTTTCAAGTTCATTGCTTTAGGATGCTCTCAAAATTTCATGGTAATCTACTTCCAGTTCATATACCTCAACATGGATTATCACCCTGTCTTATCGACCTCTTGTGTCCCATTCTTCTTTTTGTCCTCATTACTGTATCTATTTCCCAAAGCCATGAAGTCATTGTAATGCAGTCTCCATTCTCAGAGGGCAATTGTTTTGTTCATAACTATGTCTTCATCATTTTCTACAGAATTGGCATTCACACCTGGCACAGAATTAGCATTCAATCAATGTCCATTAAATGAATGAGTGCATCATGTTGGAAGACACCAAATCCTGTTTATGTAATAAATACACCTGTGTCATGTTTACTTATTCATGGTATTTAATCATCATTTGAAACTAAACTTTCCTGTATTTTTCTTCATACCTTTCTTCTTTCAGGTTGTATGACCTCTAATGGATACTAGATTTATAGTAATGATGATGATAAAAATAACTAGTATTTGGTGTTTGAAACTGATCAAGATGCTTCAGACGCATTAGAATAATGTAATCACTAGAGAAACCCTGAGAGGTGGGTATTATAATTACCTGTGTATAGAAATGAGGAAATTAGAGCAAAGGGATGTTAAGTGGCAATTATCCTAGTGAGAAGCAGCCACAGGAATCAAACCCGGGCATCCTCACTCCAGTTTACTTCTCAGCCATTTTATCCTACAGGCTTTCACACCTGTATTTGCTTCTGGTAACCCTTTAATTTCAGATTGAGCTATTGCCTTTAACTCTTCTTCTTCCCAAACTTTTGTTTTTTGGCAGAATTAGGCTCTTCTCTACCTGATTCTTTTTTTTTTTTAATTTTTTTTTTCAAGTTTATTTATTTTTGGGACAGAGAGAGACAGAGCATGAACGGGGGAGGGGCAGAGAGAGAGGGAGACACAGAATCGGAAACAGGGTCCAGGCTCTGAGCCATCAGCCCAGAGCCTGATGCGGGGCTCGAACTCACGGACCGCGAGATCATGACCTGGCTGAAGTCGGACGCTTAACCGACTGCGCCACCCAGGCGCCCCTCTACCTGATTCTTAACACAGCCTTACTGATTTCTGTCACTCACCTGGTAAACTTTGCAATATTCTTCACCAACTCAACTGATAAACATTTGCTTCATGTCCCATTTTAGTTCCCATTCCACGTTAACAAGAGATACATTTGGTATACAGTTTGAGGCACAGTAAAAGAATGGATGTTGTGTATGTTTTAGGCAGAGATGATTTTGTTGTTGGGAACCCAAACTAAAGTTTACACAAACTACCTTAAGTGCACACTGGGAATTGATTTGAAGCAGAAAATAATTCTCTTTATAACCCAAGGACAGGAAATATGGCTGGGTATCACAAGGAACTAAAGTTGAGAAATTAAAACACACATATTTGTATAATTGTCTATATATCAAGAACCTTTCCAGAACTTCATTTCAGGTTGAGTTGGCCAAGGTCAGGAGTGTTTATTCCCTCATCTCCCTCTAAGAAAGGTTTTCATGAGTTGTCTGTGTTCCTATACCCAAGGCCACAGCTTCCTATTAAGATAGCCCTTTCCCCATGGCTCTCTTTCTCACTTTCCAGCTTCCTATAACTCCAATTTCCCCTCATGAATTCAGGCTAGATGTGATAAATTTACTTACTATTACTGGTTATTGAATTGTTCATAGTGGTCTCTTTACCCCTTCCCCCCCCCCCCCACCTCCAGAAATTCTCTTTATTAAACTCTTTTCAAATTACCCTACTTGAGAATGCCTTGTTTCCTGCTGGTCCCCTAACTGATACAAATTAATGATATCTAAATCTCTATAGTAAACTTTTAGAACGATTCAGATGATTTTGGCACTTTGCATTGCTTAGGAATTTTGGGAAGGGGTTATGAGTGCATTTTATATGTCCTTCCTCTGCCATTTATGTTTTAGGCAAAATGTTTAAACACTTCGACTTCTGAGAAAGAAGGGACAGACTTTTATACCTCCAGCTTCCTCCTAATATCTTCCTGAAAACTGGAGGGAAATTACAAACCTTTAAGCTGGAGATAGAAAAACTGGATATAGAGTTAAAAAGGGGATGGGATTAGGGGTTTATAACAGTTACCTCCAAGATGGTTCCAACAATCCTTGCCTCCTGTTTTGTTTTGTTTTGAGATTTATAAAACATATTTATACACACACACACACACACACACACACACACACACACACACATACAGACACATACACACACATGTATATTTATGAAGAATTGACTCACACATGATTATGGAAGCTGAGAAGTCTCATAATCTGCCATCTGCAGGCCAGAAATTTGAGAAAGCTGGTGGTGTAATTCCAGTCTAAATCTATAGACCTAAGGACCAGGAGTCCTGGTCATAAAAGTCCCAGTTTGAGGGCAGGAGAAGACTCATGTCCCAGCTCACCAGTCGCTTGCCTCCTGTTATTTATCTTCTTGTGTGATCTCCTTAACTGAATTAGGGCTAGTTTCTGAGACCAGTAGAATACTATAGTGTATGACTTCCAAATCTATGTCACACAAGTTATGGCAGCCTTTCCCTATAATTCTGAATCCCTTGTTAGAAGTAAATAGCTGCAGTATTTTAAGGACTTTCAAGCATCCCCAGTGGAGAGGCCAATCAGGAGAACAAATAAAGGTTCCCACCAACAAACAAAACCAACTTGTAAGTCTATGAATGAGTCAACTTGGAAGCAGTTAAGTCATCAGAGACATAAATGCCTGCAGCCTGCAGATAATTGCATCTGACTACAATTAATGAGGAACTCTAAACTAAAATTGCTCAGTTAATCTGTTCCCAAATTCCTAACCCCCAGAAATCGTGAGAGGTAGTATGTATTGTTTTAAGTCACTTACCTTTGGGATAATTCATCACAAAAAGCAAAGAACTAAAATAAAGCTGAATAGAACAATGTATACTGATTTTCATTCCAGATTATGGAAGTCAGGAGGACAGAATATGTGACCCCAAAACGTGCCACTTTGTCATGTGGTTTTGAACTGAAGGCAATTAAGATCCATTAGGCTCAGGTAAACCTTTTCTCTCTCTTAACTGCCTAAAAGAATTTAGATAGGCGATCTATAGCAGGAAGAGAGCTATTACCTTAGATAAATTTTTATATCAGAAAGAGTTATTTGCATGGGCAGGGCAAACATCTGTTTACCAAACATTTGCTTTTGTCATCTTCCTGTGAATTGTCTTCTTTCCCTTTGAAGCCCCAGACTCCTACTCCCTTGTCCAAGGAGCTCAGGAAGGAATATAAAACCTCAATTGCCCATGAGTCTCATATTTTTATGGGGCTCCAGTACATATGAAATTTGTTTTGTTCTTGTTAATATGTCTTATATCAATGTAATTATTAAACCAGCCAAAGATGCTAGAAGGGAAAAAGGGAAAAGTCTTCCACCCCTACAGGAGCTATAAATTATAGAACAAGAAGGGGAAAATTTCAAAGGGCTGTGACATCCAGGAGGTTTATTAGAATCAAATTCAAAAAATTAATTTGACTTTATTCTGTGTGACAAATATTTGGATTTCACAGTGTCTAGAAAATTTTAAATGGGTGGGGCCATGTTTCCAGGCAAGTCTAGAGTCGTTGAGTCCTTGCAACATAAAAGACTGAAGCATAAATACAATTTTCCTGAGTGATGTGAACAAGTGATTTGCCTCAAATGGGTCTTTAGTAGGTAAGAGTTCAACCATGGGGGAAGAGAAGAGAGAGGAGATCGGGGCCAATAAAAAATGGGAGTGAAGTCTTTGAATTGGAATTGTGTGTGTGTGTGTGTGTGTGTGTGTGTGTGTGTGTGTGTGTAGTGCAGTCAAAAAAGGCATACATGGAAGATATTATGAGGTTGACTCTCGCCCTCAGGTGTTACATCCATAATGTGTGTATCTGTTCTTGTGCAAGCACCATTTTCAAGTCATGTTTAACACATAGATCCTTGTTTCTTACTTTTCTGCAGTTATATGTTGTTTTTTAAGAAAATAATTGATTTTTTACAGTTTTTTTTCAACGTTTATTTATTTATTTTTTGGGGACCGAGAGAGACAAAGCATGAATGGGGGAGGGGCAGAGAGAGAGGGAGACACCGAATCGGAAACAGGCTCCAGGCTCTGAGCCATCAGCCTAGAGCCTGACGCGGGGCTCAAACTCACGGACCGTGAGATCATGACCTGGCTGAAGTCGGACGCTTAACCGACTGCGCCACCCAGGCGCCCCTACAGTTTTTTTTAAATGCATATATTTGAATCAACATTATGTGCTTACAAACACATTAGTCTTCATCTATCTCTTGAGGGTTTTCTGGGATAGTTCCAATTAAAAATATTCCATCATGTTGTTATATCATATGTTAGACCAATGTGTCTTGATTTTTTGTTTTAGAAAAAAAGCCACTGCAGATCATTTCTTACTATGCTGAGAAGCTTAAACAGAAAAAGAACAATGTATGAAAATAGGAGAGATGTGAGCAGAAGCAGCCAACTGGCATCCATGTTTGGGGCTCACATGCAAATCAAGTTATTCTTTGCTTTCCAACACTTCCCAAATTCCTTTAAAACCATATTTGAAGCTGGATAGCAACTCTATATGAAGACATCAGTGATATAAATACGGACAGCATTGTGTTGGGTAGAGCAATGCCAGGAATTGACAGGACCAGCAGATAAAACCAAAGCAATTAAGTTTCCATAAACACTTGACTTGGATTGAATCAACAGTCTTCTTTATAAATAACAGTGTAGGAAGACATAAATGACAAATCATACATTCCCAATATATAAACCATGCTGGTTTGATGAAGAAGCAGAATTCTTTTCCAGCTTTCTTTTTACAATGTGGGAGAAAAAAAAGTGGCTCAGTAATTTGTGAGTTTTACTTCTGAAATCATCCAAAATTTTCTGTCTGCAAAATATTAAAGGATTTATAGATGAGCTCTGGTGCGCTTCCAGCTTAATACAATCTCCCATTGACAACAACAAAAGTATTTGTATGGCTACAGTGAGCGATTTTTGAATGGTTAGTCCTCCTTCCCTACAGACTGTTTCCCAGGGATTCATTATGAACTCTTTGGCAAGACTGGAAAATTTAGTCTCAAAGAGCCTCCAATCTCTGTTATTTTTATTTCATATTCCTTTGCCTCAGCACATAATACAAAATAACTCATGACTATACACTTTTTATCTTACTTTGTCCCCTGAAATATTCCACAAACCTTTCTCAGGAAAGATCTGAGGAAAACTTTATTATTAAGTAATAATGTCTTCTTTCTTCCAGGGAACAAAGCAAATTCCACAGTGGGGGAGGTGGGGGGAAGAAAAAAGAAAAAGATCCTATAATAGGAAAAGATAGGATAAAATTGGCAGAGAGGGAAAGTTAGGACCTGAGGTCCCTGGGAGGAAAAAGATATATTTTGAAACAATTATGGGAATGTCTGACCACAGCAAACTACCCCCCTCCCCCCACCAAGGCCTAAGGTCCCTCTTAAGAATGTAACAGACACCACCTACTCCCCCTCAGGTTTCTCTCAGGAATTAACAAAAGACCTGACTAAAAGTAAGTAGACCATAAAATCTATGACTCACAAGGAAAGGCATGGCCATAGACAACCCCTCATACAATGGAAACGAGCCAATCAGGAATGGACAGCCCAGCAAGAGTTGTCCAGCCATTAAGGGTAGAACCTGAGAATAAACAAGGGGGAATGGAAAGAGGAGCTGACAAGAACCTTATAAAACAAAGACCCTTGCCTATAGTCCTTGGGCATTCACTTTCAAATATCTCTCTTGCTAAAGAGAACTTTCATACTATTCTTCTTTTCTGATCTTATACTCTAATAAACTTTTACCAGCTGCTCATTTTGTGTCTATTTCTCCATTCTTCAAAGCACGAGACAACGAATCCCAAGTATTGTGGTAAAAAAAAATCCCGCAACAATACCAGTATGTGATGTAGATAGAGATTTCAATATAAATGGCCACACACCCATATTTTCAGAATTTTCAGATAACAAATTTTCAGAATAATATTTCAGAATAATTTTCAGAATAATAAAACAAATTTTCAGAATAATAAAACATCTGATTACATTAGTTTCATAGTGGTTTCTCTCCTCTCAAAGATTATTTCTGTCTGTGCCATCCTTCTTTGCTGTTAAAGTCCTATTTATTCATCATCATCTAGCTCAGATAAAATCTGGAGTACTTAATATTTTACTATTTAGTATGTAGCATAATAAAATTTAGAATATCCAGACTTTTCAGTTAGTTGTTGCTACGTAACTTCTGGGCAAATTTCTAATAGAATGCTCCCATATTGCATGTGGATTTCCTGTTGGACAAGAAGATCCTGAGGAAAGTAGACTATTTATCTTTTCATTCCCAGAATGTCAAAGTGCCAGGCATTTATAGTGTAGCTGCCATAAATGCACTGAATATACTATTTGCAGGGACTAGACTGCAGACTTCATGAGATTGTGCGGTTTATGTTTGGTTATTCTTTTTTTTTTTTAATTTTTTTTTTCAACGTTTATTTATTTTTGGGACAGAGAGAGACAGAGCATGAACGGGCGAGGGGCAGAGAGAGAGGGAGACACAGAAATGGAAACAGGCTCCAGGCTCTGAGCCATCAGCCCAGAGCCCGACACGGGGCTCGAACTCACGGACCGCGAGATCGTGACCTGGCTGAAGTCGGACGCTTAACCGACTGCGCCACCCAGGCGCCCCAATGTTTGGTTATTCTATGTATCCTCAGTGTCTAAAAGAGGACATGATTCCTAGTAATGCCTCAATAAATATTTATTGAGTGATTGCATGTATGAATGTAATAAAGCTGATAAATTTCTTCCCTTATCTGGGCCATGAGGCTTCTTTCCATTTAAGTATCTGATTGTGGCTTTGTTATCTGATTGTGGCCCCACTGAATTATGCAGCTAATCTTTGAAACTCCTTCAACAGGAGGAAGTTTAAGATGGGTGAGGTCCATTGATGACGTTGTCTGGATTCTAAACTAGAAATGCCTTCACTATCATGATTTGCAATCTTCATGGTCTTTAGCTTTGTTCTGATTATTATACACTCACCCTTTGTCTGCTGTAAATTCTCGGATCTCTTGTAAGCATTTTCCTTGCACTGACTTCCTCATAGAGCAAATCTTCCCTGCAGAGTATTGTTTAAAGCAAGGGCACACCATGTAGCCAAATATCCGGTTCTCATCAGGACACTGAATTTTACAAACTGTACAAACTTGGGTAAGTTATATAATGTCTTTAAGTGTCAGTTTACTTATTTGAAAAGTGAGGTTAATGACAAATGAGTACCTAATTGGATTGTCATGATGTTAAATAAGAGATTATATGCAGTCTTATCTTAACACTATCCATTATAATCCAGAAGGAAATGCTTATTATTTCCATGCTTTTAATAAGGGGATTAATATACTTAGACATACCATACAAATATAAGGTAATATTACTAATTCAGATCATTCTCATAAACTTCTTGTGGCAGTGCACAAAGACACTATTTTTCATGGAGGGCCAATTACCATCTAGTTACATAGATCTTAAAGAATGAAGGTAGATATCTCATATTTCAGAAACTATATGACACTGTTGCAAAAATAACCAGGCAGTCATATTCAAAAGGCAGTGGCCTCTGTCTCTTTTGTAATTGAAGGCAGGCTAGTTTCAAATTTTACCAAGGGGAGTAACCAGGCATTTCATGGGTTGCCATAAATCAGGTAAGTATATACCTGAATCTGTTTGTGTTTTCCATTATATGACTTGAATTACTTTGGTTCATATCTATACTTGTACCTATGGTTCTTTGTCTTAATTACTACAGCATTATAATAAATCTTGATATCTGATAGTATAAGTCTTCCAGCTTTGGGATGTTTCCATCAGTGTTGAATCAAGTTTATACAAGAAAATAGCTTAATGACTCATGATTTTGGGATGATTGAAATTTCTTAAATAGGATCTCTCTTTTCCTCTCTCTCTCTTTTTTTCACTCACACATGCATAGACACACATTAACCATAAAAAGAAAAAATAAACGACATATTTAAATTAAGACCTTTTGTTTAACAAAAGATACCATTAATACTTCAAAAAATAATCCACAGACTAAGAGAAGATATTAGCAACACATACATTTGACAATTACTTCATGTATAGGCTGCTTTTAGTCAAACAGGCTTGAGCAATGGAATGTAGAAAGGGCCATAGTGACCAACTGGCTGAATACAAACAGGTCCATCAGGTGACCCATTTCAAAATATCCTTAGGCCCTAACTAACCAATGGGCTACTTACATCTAGGCACAAATAGCAATAAAGGGAAGATTCCATTAGTTTCACTACTTCCTCATCTTCCCCTTTATTTTTTTTATTTTTTATTTATTTTTTATTTATTTATTTTTTATTTATTTTTTAATTTATTTTATTTTATTTTTTGAGATAGAGACAGAGCACTAGTGGGGGAGGAGCAGAGAGAGAGGGAGACACAGAATCTGAAGCAGGATCCAGGCTCTGAGCTGTCTGCACAAAGCCTGAGTGGGGGCTCGAATTCAGACTGTGAGATCAGGACCTGAGTCAAAGTCTCCCACTATCTCCTTGCAAACAGTCTCTTCTCCACTGTCCTGCCTGCTGCTTCTTTGTGGTGTGTTCCATAAACTATCTCCTTTGTTCTGCCTTGAGTGAATTCTTTAACCTCCAACGCCATTGGCTTCCACCCACACATCACCCTACATCTGGGGTCCCCATCTGATCAAGAGATACCCCATTTAAACACCACACTTTATATCAAGAACATAGAATTCCTACAAATCAATAATAATAATAGTAATAATAATGACAGCCAACCTAATTATAACAGCAGGCAAAAGCTTTGACAGAGACTTTATGAAAGACGGTATCAAAGTGCCTGATAAACATACAAAAATGTGTTCAATATCATTAGCAATTAGACAAATACAAATTAAAAACTGTGATAAATACTATTACAAAACATAATAGATCATTTAAAAAAAAAAAGCTGAGACGACCAAGTATGAGTGAGGATGTAAAGTTGATGGAAGTATAAAAGTATTAACTTCTAGAACTCCTTTGGAAAATTCTTTGATAGTACCTACTAAAAGAAAACATATGTATACCATATAACCCAATAATTTCATTCTTGGGTATATATATGCCTCCCAAAAAGTGAATACTAATATGTACCAAAAGACCCATGGACAAAATGTTTATATAAGTTTTATTCATAATAGATTTAAACTGAAAATACATGAAATGTTCATTAATAATAGAATGGATAAATAAATTATATTGTCTGCATACAGTAGAATACTACACAGCTATTAACAAAAATAAGCTTTGCATGCAACATGAATCAGTCTCATAGGCCTATTAAGGGGAAGAGGTTAAACACTAAAAATATATATTCTACCTATATGAATTTTCAAACTAATAAAATTAACCCACAGCTCTGGAAATCAGAATGGTTTTTACTCTTGGGACTTACTGACTGAAAGGGGGAATAAAGGATGCTCTACATCCAATAATGCTAGAACTACTGTACTTATTGATTTGGGTTGTGGTTACACAGGTATGTACATATTTACAAATTTATCAGTCTGTATACTTAAAATTTATGTACTTTACAAAATGTAATTTTTACCTTAGTAATTTTTTTTAATTGACAAATTCACAGAGGCAAAGAAAAAAAGATTGATGATATGTTCCTTTACAGAGCTTATTCTCCCTACATCTTTGGTTCAGGAAAGGAAGGGCCTCTTTGTGTAAATGCTTTCTGGGAAAGTCATGGTCTAGCCAAGTTAATATGTGAGAATATATTCCCAAGGGCTTGCTAGAGGGCAGTAATCAATTCTCAGCCTTTTCCTTCTACTAAATATTAACTTGCAAATATCCACATTCTGCTCATTTTCTGCTAGGAAAACTTAAATATAAGAAAAATAATTTAAATAATCAGTATATCAATTTTCTGGTATTATTATCTAAAAATATTTTAAGAGTTTTGGCTTAGAATTATCTATTGCATATAAAATAATTGTGTTAAGTAGGTTTTGATACTGAAATCAGTGAGGTAATATTTCTGCAGCTTCCATAATAGTTCTGTTCAGAAAAGGTGCACTTCCTTGGGTATGTGTAACTATAATTCCTTGGTTAACATGACCTACTTGGTCCTGAGGTTTGCAGCTATCCAGGCAATGGGGAATCATTTAGACCATTCTGGAGTTTAGCACTGATCCAGGCCCAGCCATCAATCTGATCTAATTCTCTAGTGAATATGCCTCAGTCTGGGTCCCCAGACCCTCTCACCCTGGACTCACTTATTTCTCCACCCCTACAACCACTACTCGACCTTTGAGTCATGCTCTCCAATTCTAACCTCTATGTCTTCACCTTTGTGTGGGATAACTTTTGCAGGATTCCCTGTTTGCCCAAATCTCTGCCTATTGTCTGCTGTTTCCAACCCTTTAGACTGACCCTTGAACTCTATCTCTGAGGTCTAATCCAGGCCCCAAAATCTGTACTTCATAATAATTCTTGGCTAACAGATATAGTTTCATAATTACCTGGATTCAATCCTTATTAAAAAATGCTTAATATATTACCAATGTCTGATTATTAACCTTTACCTTCATGTTTTGATTCAGTTGCTCCAAGTGCATATTTGACTCTTCAATAAACAAAGGTATCCTCCTTTTTTCCTTGTAGCCTCTGTTCTCTGAAGAATTGAGTGTGCACATTTTACCTATTCATAAATCTCAAGCCAAAACTTGGGGTCCAGGATCTGAGGGTTCTATTTTAGCATTACTCTCCAGTTTAGTTGTCCTTAACTTTGAGTTTGCCCTTAGTTTGCCCTTAACTATGCCAAGTAAACTTAGTCAGACAAAAAAGGACAAATACCACATTATTTCACTTTTAGTTCAAATCTAAAAAACAAACCCTAGAGTCACAGACACAGAGAACAGATAAGTGGTTTCCAGGAGGAAGGTGGTGAGGAGCAGGTTGTGAGGGTGAAATGAGTGAAAGGATTAATCAGTACAAATTTCCAGCTATAAAATAAATAATTCCTAGGGAATAAAGCATAGAGAATATACTTAATAATATTGTGTTAACTTGGTAAGATGACAGATGGTAACTAGACTTATTGTAGTGATCATTTTACAACGTATACAACTGTCAAATCACTATGTTGTACACTTGAAACCAATAAAATATTATATGTCAATTATACCTCAATAAATAAATAAAAGATTTTCAACACAGAGTCACCAAGGAGCTGTAGCTAGTTATTAATAAATTATATGCTAATGAAAAAAAACCAAAGCTCTTTGAAGGAGCCAAAAATGCTAAAATAACGATAATCCCCATTGACACTAATTGTCCCGTGATCACTCTCAGGAGTCACAATAGTTATCTTGTGATTGCTTTCAATTCTTGCGTGGGTTACAAATCCTGGCTTTAAATCATCACTACACAATATTGTATCAAATTCCTTATGCATCTTATATCATAGAACAATGATTTTTTCACCCATTTATGACAGAAGAAATATATTATATTTGTATGTAAAATATCCAGGTTGTATTTATACATTTACAATAATATGGGTAATGCTGTATGTTTTCAAAGGCCTTTTATCAGAATTAATTAGAAGCCATTTACAAAATATGATATGCTTTTAAACTTGGATTATGAAGCCCATTAAGCAGATTGCAGCATTCTGAAAAAAAAAAAAAAGTAATTAAACTCTAAAGAACTGGTTGCGTTACATAGCCGTGATATGCCATCTGTATCTCTGGCATATTGGACTTCATTCTAAACAAAAGGAAGTTGATTTTAACAGAACTTGTGTATTTGCCAGCATCATAGATAATAGGAGAGCCTAGGATAAAATGCTAGTATTTTAACTCCAGGATCAGTATGAGTTTTATTGTATCTCAGTATAGTGAATTGACAGATTATGCACACGTGTGTGTGTGTGTGTGTGTGTGTGTGTGTGTGTGTGTATGTGTGTGTCTGCATGGGCATGTGTGTCTGAAATAGCCAATTTTTCACCTGTACAAAAATTAATTCATGGGGCGCCTGGGTGGCGCAGTCGGTTAAGCGTCCGACTTCAGCCAGGTCACGATCTCGCGGTCCGTGAGTTCGAGCCCCGCGTCGGGCTCTGGGCTGATGGCTCAGAGCCTGGAGCCTGTTTCTGATTCTGTGTCTCCCTCTCTCTCTGCCCCTCCCCCGTTCATGCTCTGTCTCTCTCTGTCCCAAAAAAATAAATAAACGTTAAAAAAAATTAATTCATTTATTAAATATTTATTAAACACTATTATATATCAGGTACACTTAGAAATAAAATTAGATTTATGTCATCTTAAAAAAAATTCCAAAGATTTCAATTGATTTCAATTTTGGAGCACAAATCCAATGGTTACTCATGAAAAAAAATCCTAAAAATGGCTTGGTGCTTATGTTAAAATATACATAAGTAATAATAATAATAATAATAATAATAAATATATAAATTGAAATTCTTGGAAAAATAGGATACAATATTTTATACAAATTATTTGTTTACGAGGAAATCTAAGTACTAAATTTGTATATAAGGAAAAAAATACTTGAAAGACTAAATGTAAATGGCCTCAAAACAAACAAGTTGTTTGACTGGTGTGAACCAGATATATTTTTTTAATTTCTTAAACCTTTTATAACAGTGTTTTTGTGGTATAATTAAGGTACATCTTAGTGTGTACTCAAGAAAACATCATAGCAATTAAGATAATGAGCATACACACCCCCACCCCAAAATTCTCAGAAAATGCAACAACAGAAGTTATAGACAGCTTCATAATGGGGACCAACTGGAATAATAACACCTCAGTGTGGTGGGTACAAATATTAATGCATAAAATGTATATATATTAATGTATACATATATTAATGTATATATATCAACTTATTATACTGCAGAAACTCCTTTTATTTTATTTTTTCTTCAGTTAACTCAGGGGGAATATGTTTTACTGGAGTTTTTAAAGATTATGTAAAAGATTATTTACAGAATTCCCCTCATATCATGTTTGGCAGTGGGTGGGGGAAGGTTGAAAGCAATGGCCAATCATTATCATGTGTAAAATTCTGCACAAATCATTTAACCTGTTCTTTGAAAGTTTTGTTTAAAATGAGAACTGTTAGCCTTTTCTGCTTTCAACCCAGCAGGACTGATTCAGAAATAAGGTTGGCAGATTATTAAAAGAAGGTGTTAACCAAATTTAATAACATACATTTGCTAAATTTAATAACCTAGAGTCAACTACCTTATCAAACAGAAATAAAGGAAAGAGTATATTAGCTCTGATTTTCCTGATCATTCTCAGCAGAGTGATCATATACACAGAATATTTGTAAGTCATGCATATAAATTACCAGTATTATGATCACATCTCTTCTCTGTGGGTAATAGACAATTCAAATATAATCCTGTTGTGTTTTTATATCATTTTCCTGTTGCTACTGTAACAAATTATTATAAACTTAGTGTCTCAAGACAATGCAAATTTATTATCTTACAGTTCTAGATGTCAAAAGTCCAAATGGGTCTCACTGGGCAGGCTAAATCAAGACTCAAGGAGGAAGCACCAGGGGAGAATCCATTTCCTTGCCTTTTCTTACTTCCAGAGAATGCCCACATTCTTTAGCTCATGGTCTCTTCTTTCTTCAAAGTTATCAATGGGTGGGTCCAGTCTTTCTCACGATCCATCACTGACATTGATTCCCTCTTCCACATTTAGTACCCTTATGAGCTCACACGGATAGTCCAGGATAATCTCCTTACTTTAAAGTCAGCTGATTAGCAGTTTGGATTCCATCTGCTACCTTAATTCTCTTTTGTCATGTAATGTAACATATCCAAAGGTTCAGGGGATTAAGACATGAAATCTACCATGCTTCAAATCACAGTTCTGTTCTCCTCTGTTGGTTCCACTGACTAACATATTCAATTTTGTTCTGATCCTACAGGACTCTTTTTGCAGAAAATGCAAATGTACTGCAGAAGTGGTTTGAAAAAAGCTTTATTATAACACATTATTCTAGGAGTTGACAATAACCTAAATTTATGTTTTCTTTTCAGGCATGACAATGAAACACTTATTGTATTTGGCTGCCACTGCTGGTTTCCTGACTATTTTGATTGTAAGAGTATGTGAGGATTATATGTTTCATAATTACTTTCCAGGAAAGGATAAGAGCTCCTCCTGTAGAACTCATTTCATTATAGACATTGTTGTGTGGATGCTATGCCCTTTACTCACCTCTGTCTCACCATAGACTCTAGCATGCAAGTACCACTCTTAATTTCGTATTGCAGGGAAAAGAACCAAAGCATAGGGAGGTGAAGTCATGTGGCCATTGTCAGAATACTGGCAAGTGGCAGAGCTTGAAAGTAAACCTAACCAGTTTAGCTCCATGGGCTCATGCCAATTTCATTTACAGCCTCTCTGGATGATTAAAAAAGCTGAGAATGTAGAGCATATAGCCAATCCATGCATTTTCTATGATTAAATGGGAAAAAAAATTGTTTGGATTTTGTTTAACCCAGAAAAAGTAAGTATTTCCATATCCCAATTGAACTATTTGATTTGTGACTATAACAAGAATTAAATACATCAAAATTAAATATAAAATGAAAGGTGTGAACAGCAAGAAGAGAAGTGTGAGGAACTGTAAGCAATGGAGTCAATATATGAGGTCTGCATCCTACTACTTATTAAAGGCAATAACTTCAATATTACAAAATAAAAACAAAACATTCAATGGTATAAGGTATAGGGCCTTAGGATTTTATGATCACCCAATAATATGTATCTCTATATAGCCTCTATGATATTTTAAAAATTACATTTTTTAACATATCCAAAATATTTTTATGATGAGCACACATATGAGTGATTTCTATGATTTCATGGGCTAGCTCGGAGAAGTCAAGATTGGAAGGCATCTAATTTTATAAATGAAAAAAAAATCTATATACATCAGACTATTGGGGTGCTGATTTGGGTCTTATTATTCACACCTCTTCCACAAAGAGAAACCAGATAGACCTCTTGTCTAATACTCAATAATGCTCTAGTAAGTTGGAAGTAGAGTCTTAAAGAAGAGTTCTCCTTCCTTCTCTTTGATTATCTTCCCATTTTACTTCCACAGTATGAAGGGGGGATATTCACACTTCAAAGTAAGGAAAACCTAAACATAGCCTCCATCAGAGGGAAAGAAGAAAGGCAGCAAGAACGCTACCTTTGCCTTTAAAGCATAGTCTGGGTTGGTTTAGTCTAGGTCACTAGGTCATTTAGCTCACGTTCTAGGAGACTGCCTGGCTCAGGCTGCCATGTGAAAGAAGGAATCAGTATCAAAGTTAAAAGCCCAGATCAAAAAGCAGGTAAGTAGAACACTTTCCCATCAAAGCAACCAGAGCCTAGTCCATTTACTGACCAACAATAAAAAGGAAAAATATGAAAGGGTTGAAGGCATTGATAAAACAACATGTATACATTCTATAGAAAGATAATTATTGGAATATTTGCATGTAATTTTACAGAGAATTTGCTCAGAAAACTAAGGCAAAATTAAAAAATTAAGAATTTTTTAAAGTTTATTTATTTATATTGACAGAAAGAGAGAGCAGGGAAGGGACACAGATAGAGGGAGAGACAGAATCCCAAGCAAGTTCCATTCAGAGAGTGAGGAGCCTGACTTGGGGCTCAAACTCACAAACTGTGAGATCATGACCTGAGTCAAAATCAAGACTAGGATGCTTAATGGACTGAGCAACCCAGGTGTTCCAAGGCTTAAGAATTTTAAAGGAAAAAAAAAAAACCATAAAACAAATTAAGCCCCAAACACAAATTCATTACATAAAATTTAAACATTAAGCCTAGTTGAAGTAAAAAACAAACTGTTCCTCTTTGTCCAATGAAAATAAACAGTATGATATATTCCCTTTTTAGACTCCAAGTAGAGACCAAATAGACTACCAGGCTTGAATCTTATTTTAAACTCCCCTTCAATGTTAGAGTTTACTGAGATAGTAGGCATCTACTTGGACAAAAATCACTTTTTACTGAGATATAGTTTTCTGTGAGAATCTAGTAGATGTTACACAAAAAGATCTTTGTAGGAAAAGTACAGGAAATCGTGATCAGGTAATAAGGAGATCTGATCTTGTCTGAGGTAATTAGAGACTTCTCTTGGAATGAGGTGGTGGTAGACCTGAGATCTGAAGGGTTAATTGTCATCACCTAGTAGAGCAAGCCAAAAGAGGATACTAACAAAGTGACAGGCTTGGACTAATACTCTGAGGCAGAACAGAAGCTGGCACATTACAATAATTAAAAGAAAATCACTGAGACAAAAGCAGATAAAAGTAGGGGAGCATGTCTTAAGTAGAGGCTGAGAAGTCAGCAAGATCTTCATAGACCTTATAAAAGATTTAGTTTTTCTAAGAAATTGTTGAAAGACTTAACAGGAAAGAGACCCATTGTGTCAGTGTTGTAAAATATTTACTCTGGTAGATTCCTGCAGAATGGATTGTGGAAGACTGGATAGAGGGGTTGGAAGGAGAGTGTAGGGGGGGGTTGGTATGTATTTGAAGGCTGGGAGGCCAGTAAGAGGTCAGGCTATAGCCATAGTCAGTCCAGGTGAGGAAAGAGAAATCTGAGAGGTAGGAGAAAAAATGAAGAGAATGTGTTGTCCCTTACATGGAGAGAAAGACTATTTCTATACTGAGAGCTTAGTCAGAGGAGTTAGCAGCCAATAGATCGAGTAGAATGAAGACATTACAAGAATATTGAACTTACAAATTAAGCTTGTTGTGACCTTAATAGGAGCTGTTTCAAAACAAAATATCTCAACTTCAGAACTACTGGCATTTTGTATGGAATAATTTTTTGTCAGGGGAGTCTGGCCTGAAACTTTCAGGATGTTTAGCAAAATCACTGACTTGTATCTACAAAATGGCAGAGTACTCGCCCCAACCCAGTCATGACAACCAGAAATTTCTCCAGACTTGTTTAATTCCAGGGAAAAGAAGAGGGGCTTGAGACGGGGTATATTACTCCTACTATAGAACTTTTGTTTTACTGGAATAAGTGGGGGAAGGGTGAATGCAGACTATATTACTGGAGGGTGGGAAATTACAGACAGCCAGTATGGGCAACATTTTCAGAAATTGTGATAGGGAAGGAAAGTAGAAACTACAGTGATTGAGTGGGGAAGTGGAATAAATGCAAAGTTTTGTTTGTTTAAGTTACCAGCAACATGATTATGAGTAAATGCCAGTGGGAAGGACCAAGACAAAAGAATGGTAGAAGATATACTGGAAAGATAATGAGTAATGTGAAATTTGGGAAAATGTGGAAGAGAATGGGGTAAATAACACTGGGGACAAAGCTTTTGAAAGAATGACTTTTTTTTTCATTTTTTGAGGAACTGTTATACTATTTTCCATAATGGCTCTACCATTTTACATTTCCACCAACAGTGTATCAGGATTCCATTTTCTCCACATCCTTGCAACATTTGAAATCTTGTTTTTTAACAATAGTGCACCTAATAGCTGAGGTGATATCTTATTGTGGTTTTCACCTTTATTTCCCTGATGATCAATGAGGTTAAGTACATTTTCATATACCCCGTTGACCATTTATATGTCTTTTTTGGGAAAATGTCTGTTTAGGTCCTTTGTGTATCTTTTTAATCAGGTTATTTGTTTGTTTGGTTGGTTGTGTTTTTTTTTGTTTTTTTTTTTTGCTATTGGGTTATATGAGTTTTTATATATTTTGGATATTAACCCCTTATCAGGTATATAGCTTAAAATATTTTCTCCCATTCATTAAATTGTCTTTTCATTTTGTTGATTGTTAAGGAAACAATTCTTGCTGTGCAGAAGCTTTTTAGTTTGATATAATCCCACTTGTTTATTTTTACTTTTATTGTCTGTGCTTGCCAAGACAAATGTCAAGGAACTTTATACTTATGTTTTCTTCTAGGAGTTTTCTGATTTCAGGTCTTACATTTAAGTCTTTAATCCATTTTGAGTTGATTTTTATCTATGGTATAAGGATCTAATTTCATTCTTTTGCATGTGGATATCCAGTTTTAAATTTGCCAGGAGGGTAAGTCTTAAGTTACATGTTTTTACAATATACACAAAATAATAACAATAGTTATAATAAAGGGGGCAGGGAGAATCTTTGAGAGGTGATTGTTATGTATGGTCTTTTGTTTTTTTTTGTTTGTTTGTTTGTTTGTTTATGGTCTTGATGGTTTCACAAGTGTATACTTACCCAAACTCCTTGAATTGTATACATTAAACGTGTATAGCTTTCACATGTCAATTATACCTCAATAAAATAGTTTAAAAACAACAACAACAGCAAACAACAACAACAACAACAACAACAAAGTATGACCTGTTCAGTAGTACCACAAAAGGTAAGGGGGAAAGAATGAGAACAGATATAGGCAGATTGGTAGACTGGCCAAGAAAACCTAAAACAGCTATCATCAGATATTGTCTCTTTACTGAGGAAACTAGCACATATCACAATCTGCCGAGAGAAGTAAATGTTACTGAGGTAGAGTGCACAAGTTCTACAATAACATTGTGGAAAAAGACAAAGTGAGTTAACGTGGTAAATTAATAGAATTAATGAGAAAAATTAACGAGCAATTTGAGATTAGAAATCCTGATTTGGGATGACACCAATATCTGTCATTTTGTGGGATATTTTTCTGACAATGCTCATCTGACTCCATGCAGGCAAAGAAATTTTTGGTCCCATCCAAAGTGGGGGTGTTCCTAAATAATGATGGGCAGGGAAAAGATTCGATATTTTAGCAAGAGAGTTGTTGAAATAAGAGTACATGAATAGAAAAGAAAGAAAATTCAAGGGCGGGGACATGGAGAAAATGATGAGCTAGAAGGCTAGAATATGTTGAAAAGAGTGATTGACCTTGGCAACTTGGAAGAGCAGGAACTGATGAGGCAGGGAAAAGTTTGCCCAGGGGATTTGGGAGGTATGGCACTTGGCAGTGATTATGAGATATAGACTATGATCATCATGGTGGAGACTAAAGACACTTGGAGGAACCATCTAAGAGAGGGAGCATTCAAGGGGCCTGAGATATCAGGTGGCTGGAGTCATCCATGTGAATGCGGCAGTCCTTGAGTTGACTGAAGAAATGGGTGGACAGGATGAATTTGTTTCAGGAGACCCAATTTCTGTGAATGAGAGGAAGTAATAGGGAAACTGTCATAGGAGAGTAAACGGTCAGTGATGAGAGGGTAGAGCCATATGTCATGAGTTTCAGTGGAGCAGAGTTCAGAGGAGCAAGGGAAGTTATGTCTTGGAAATGGTAAAGGGATTCTGGTGGGTTCCCCCCCTTTCCTGTAGTCTAGACTAGAGCTACCTGGAGTATAAAGGAAAACAGCATCACATGAATGTGTTTTTGAAAATGATGTTCACAGGGGACAGTCTCTAGAGGGGTCCTCCGGATTTCATATTTTTGCCTTTCCCCCGTACCATTTTATGTTGGCATAAAGTAAATGACAATAACTACTCTATTTGAATAAGGTATGGTGTTGGATCTCATCCATTCAGAAACTCTGCTGATAGCCCTGTGGAGCTGAGGAATAAATAGATACTACTCAAATTATACTACCTAGATTTTGCCACTTTTTTTAGTAAAAGGCATGAGTAAATGTGATACATAACATAGACACGAATGAAGCTGCTTTTTATAGCAATTAATGCTAACCTAAAATATTTTTTTAATTTTTAAAATATGTTTATTCATTTATTTTGAGAGAGACAGTGTGTGAGTGGGGTAGCAGCAGAGAGAGAGGGAGAGAGAGGATCCCAAACAGGCTCCATGCTGTCAGCACAGAGCCAGACGTAGTCCTCGATTCCACAAACTGTGAGAGGATCATGACCCGAGCTTCAATCAAGAGCCAGATGCTTAACGGACTAAGCCACCCAGGTTCCCCAAATGCTAACACAAAATATTAAGGTCATTTAGTTTTCTTGTTAGTTGAAGGATAAAAGGTAAACAGCTTAAAAGAACAGTCAGGAATTCTAGATTGTAGCTGATTTGCATTCTACTTTATATGTACACATACAGATGTAAACATTAATGCTTTTTTCATTTGCATTAGATAAAAATATAGACTCTGAATTGGAGATAGTAGGGGCTTTGTATTCAATAATGAAACGCTTAGATTAGACACATCCTTAAGATTGTATTCAAGTGCAAGTGGTTTATTTGGGAAACAAGGAAAACACTTACAGTAAATGGGGTGGGGAAGGAGCCAAGGAAGGGAATCAAGATATCTTCCACTGTGATTCATATTGCCTGATAAAAAGTGCTTTAACATGGCCCTAAGTACCAATCATAAACTGGGGGGAAAAAAGAATCACAGAGCATCCAGTGCATTATGCTATAGACTTATAAAATGTCAGATGACATTCAGAAACCCACAGAAATAGCACAGGAGAAATGGAAACTAATCTCCTGAGCTATCGTAAATTTTAAAATGCTGTAGATCGTGATTTATTCAATATAAACCACAAATTCATACTGCTATAGGTCTGCCAGTGATATATTATATAAGACGAATTGCACATGGAAGAAGCGACACTAATTAATAGCTTTCTGGTAACAGGCAAAACCAGCTCCAGTTCCATACAACACACTCCTCACTGAATTGGCAACTGTCCAAGAAGAAATCGTTACTGTACATAACAACCTCAGGAGAGGGGTAATTCCATCAGCCAGCAACATGCTGAAGATGGTAAGATTAATTAAATAGCAGCGACGATGATGTCAGTAGTAGTAATAGTGTTAACTGAGCTTTTACTTAACTTCTATTCACTTTCAATCTACTAAAAGTTTGGTCTTCCCAAAGAAAACTTTGACCTAGCAGCAAAAGAAACAGAGGCATGGAGAAGGTATGTAACTTTCCCCAAACCAGTGATTTTTTGTTTGGTTGGTTTTAAAGTTTATTTATTTATTTTGAGAGAGAGAGAGAGCGTGTGTGAGCAGAGCAGGGCAGAGAGAGAAGGGAGATAGAATCCCAATCAGGCTCCACACTGCCAGCATGGAGTCTGATGTGGGGCTCGAACTCACAAACCATGAGATCGTGATCTGAGCCAAGATTGAGAGCCAGATGCTTAACCAACTGAGCTACCTGGATGCCCTCTCCCAAAATCACAGTTATTAAATGACAGAGCAACAATTCCAACTCAGACAGTCTAACTCCATTCATAATATACCCTGGGACAGTGCTTTATAAATTTGAGCGTGCTAAGAATTACTTGAACAACTTGGTAAAGCACAGATTCCTGGGCCCCACTGTCTGAGATCCCGATTTGGGGAAGTCTGGGGTAGAGACCACTACAAGCTCCCAGCTGAAGCTCAGCTGCCAGCCAGCATTGTCAGCATAGTGAGCTTTAAGTGAGAGAGGCGTTTCATAACTGTCTTCACTGGGGAGCAGCCCAGAGGCTAGACACTCACCTGAGAAGCAAGATGTCCAGATTCTAAGTCAGGGGGTGCTGCCAGATAAACAAATATTGACAAATCTATTTCCCAGTTCCCTTGCACCTTAAAAGATAAGACTAATGGTCTTTCCATTATAAACCTGCTGTGTGAGCAGATTAAGTGCTATAAAACAAACAAATTCAGGGCAGTCTCAGATGTACCAGGTGATTAGCCTTGTATTCATTATCTCCCAGAAGTATCCCTCAGGTTTCTGGGCAACTTTATCCCAATTCCTTTAACCCTGGATGGACCTAAGGTACAAGAGTTAGAAATAGTGCAGGCTCTGGAGGGTGATTCTAAAGGACAGCTTTCTCATGGAAATGAAAAAGGGTGGAAAGTAAGTGAATAAAAATATTATTTTGAAATTTATCTCTTGGTCATCTTAGAATCAAAAGTGTTATTCAAACAAAACAATAAAAATCAGTAGCTATCATAGTCAGTCTTGCATTGTGAGTGATGTAACTGACATATATATTGTGCTGACTGTTGACAGGCACTCTTTTAGAACCTTATTACATTAACTCATTTATTTATTTATTTATTTATTTATTTATTTATTTATTTATTTATT
>NW_024412394.1:15840864-15921790 GCF_014898765.1 Herpailurus yagouaroundi | reverse complement strand
ATTTATTTATTTATTTATTTATTTATTTATTTATTTATTTATTTATTTTAAGTTTATTTATTTTGTGAGAGAGAGAGGGAGAGAGAGAATCCCAGGCAGGCTCCACCTGTCAGCACTGAGCCCCACATGGGGCTCAATCTCACAAACCATGAGATCACGACCTGAGCCAAAATCAAGAGTCAGACACTTAGCCACCATCACCCCTACATTAATTCATTTAAATCAATAATTCTGTGATGTAGATTATATTATCATCTCCATTTTGCAGATGATGGATCTGAACCTCAGAGAAATTAGCTAACATCCAAAGTAATAAGTACTGGATAAGTCAGGATTCAGATGCAAATGGTCCAACTCCAGGCACCTGCTCTTAACTATTTGCCTCCCTTAGGACAAACAGGGTTCAAACTTCTTGGTTTCCAGGAAAGCAAACACAGTTAGGAGGTACTAAAGAAAAATTTTAGAGTAAATGGAAAATATAACTTCTGATTTCAGAGACTTTTTATGAATTAAAGGTAACTACAAAGGAAATAGAGCACAATGTAAGAATAAATATATTCAAGTGCTGAAGTGTAAAGTTATGAAAGATCAAGACAATAAATTTTTTTTTTAATTTTTTTTTTCAACGTTTATTTATTTTTGGGACAGAGAGAGACAGAGCATGAACGGGGGAGGAACAGAGAGAGAGGGAGACACAGAATCGGAAACTGGCTCCAGGCTCTGAGCCATCAGCCCAGAGCCCGACGCGGGGCTCGAACTCACGGACCGCGAGATCGTGACCTGGCTGAAGTCGGACGCTTAACCGACTGCGCCACCCAGGCGCCCCATCAAGACAATAAATTAAGCGCACCAGTAAAACTGAATCATATTTTATTTTTTTAAAGTTTACTTATTTACTTCGAGAGAAGAGAGAGAGAGATAGGGAGGGGCAGACAGAGAAAGAGAATCCCAAGCAGACTCCATACTGCCAGCACAGAGCCCAATGCAGCGCTTGAACTCATGAGATTCGAGATCATGACCTGAGCCAAAATCTAGAGTTGGACATTTAATGGACTGAGCCACCCAGGTGCCCCAAACTGAATCATATTTTAAAGGAAATATGGGAGTTGAATTGTTCCCATAAACAATATATAGGACATGGAAAGAAAGGAATTGATAGAGTTACAGCAGGGCTGAAAAGCTGGTCATAACTGCCAGGCAGAGGTTTTCTAAAAAGAAAAGTTTTCATACATAAGGTTAGAAGCTGATTAAATGGAATCAGGTATTAAGGACAGAATTCATAGCTTTGGTGCAATAACCATAAATACTCACTTGTGATTTTAATCATGGATACATCACCCAAAAAAGAGTATCTTTTTTTCTCAAGTTTATTTATTTTGAGAGAGAGAGTATGAACAGGAGAGAGGCAGAGGGAGAGGAAGAGAGAGAATTCCAAGCAGGTTCCGTGCTGTCAGCCCGACAAATGGCTTGAACCCATGAACTGTGAGATCATGACCTCAGCCAAAATCCAGAATCAGACACTTGACCAACTGAGCCACCCATGACTGCCCCCTCCAAAAGGAGTATCTTACCACCATTAATCAGAGGTAATATTCTAGAGAGATTCTGCAAAGAGGTCTGAACCACAGATAGTATGTAATGAATGTTTCAGATAGTTATACAAGATAAGCATACTCAGATGGAGATTAGCACGCAGGATGTTTATTGGAGAACAATCTCCAGAATGACACCTACCTGTAGAGGTAGAGAGAGAAGCAGCATTGGGCATATAGAAAAGCTGGGTTGTGACATTGTCATGACAGAGGTTTCAGCTAATTTTTCAGGAAGCTGTACAGCTAGGATGGCCCTTCTGAATTGTCCTAAGTTGGAGGGAGGTGGCCTGTCATTTACAATTCCCACATCTACCAGTTGTTGGGTACAAACTACCTCCAGGAAGTGATTTTGCTCCTGGATGAGGACAATTTTTAGAAAGGACAGACAAGAGAGCTGTGAGTGTGTGGGACTCCTTGCAAGGAAATAAGTGCTTCTGTTTAGAAAGCAACCTGCTAGTGCATCACAACATGCACAAAAAGCAACTAGTTGTAAATTATCCGGATGATTTCTAGTCCTAATCACTTGGTAACCTGGTCATAGTAGGCAAGATTATTAGTGCATGCAATGATGATATTCCCACTGCCAGGAGATCCTGGGACTTAATGGGATGTGTTGTGTCATCTTTACTCCCTCAGTTAAAATGTATCCACCAGTAAAATACAACTTTTGTTGCGTGAAACAATCAAAGCCCACAGTTAGGTGTCATACAAAACTGATTCTGAAGAGTAAGTGAATGACCTATGTCTCAGTCTATATTACAAAACAAGGCCTACAACTTTTCTTGATAATGTGTTGCGTGAAGATATTGATACAGTCTTTTAAGTGGATGTACACCCTGTGAGGATTAAAGAGTATTAGGGAGAATTTTGCCACAGAGTCCCGTAACTGGTGATATAGACTTCCTGCCTTTAAACTTACTTGGAGATACACCTGACAAAATTCTTCAACTCAGCACAGTTGACACACATTAAGAGTTAAGAACATACACTCTGAAGGTATAATAAGCTGGATCCTACTTTTTTTTGGTTCCTTATTGGTTGTGTCATCCTGAGAAATTATGCAACATCTCTGTGCCTCATTTTCCCCATTTGCAAATGGGGATAATAATAGTACTTCTCTTGTGGAGATTCTGTGAGCCAAAAGAAGGGAATATACATACAGAATTGGTAACAGATCCTGGCATGTAGTATTAGCTACTATCTTTTATTATCATTTGTCATTTTAGATGGAGATGTGTGACACTGTACATAGCCATCATTTATTTACCGAGCACATAGTATAAGATTTGTCATATCATAATTGTATTGCATGAATTATTACATTAAAACTTTAGAACAAGCTATTAGGCATTGAGGGTCACATTTTATAGAGGAAGAAACATATTCAAAGAGATTAAATAATATTTCAGAGATAAAACTACTATCAAATAACAGAATGGAGGGGCGCCTGGGTGGCTCGGTCAGTTATTTGTCCAACTTCAGCTCAGGTTATGATTTCACAGTTCATGGGTTCGAGCCCCATTTCAGGTTCTGAGCTGTCAGCATAGAGCCTGCTTCAGATTCTGTGTCTCCCTCTCTCTCCCTGACCCTCCCCTTCTTGCATTCTCTCTCTCTCTCTCTCTCTCTCTCTCTCTCTTTCTCTCTCTCTCTCTCAAATAAATAAACTTAAAAAAAACCAGAATGGAGTTCTAACCCTGATCTGTTTTACAGAAAGCATTTACTTAAACTCTTTCATACTTCTGAGAGAGAAATGCTACATCTGAGCATTACTACCAAATTTTGATTTTGTAAATTCAAGGGCTAAAGTAGTAAGTTGAAAGTTTCATCTTCCTCTTCTAACCAGAACATTTAATAATATTTTTTAAATTGTTAGCTTATACAATTGAAGATACTGCTAACCTTGGCTTTTTAGAAACAATAAATTAAAATATTATCATGGAAATACCAATAAGACCAAGCACTTCTACTGTACTCTTCCACTGTAGGACTGGAGTGAGGAAGCTGCACAAAATGCCAGAATGTTGTCAACACAGTGCGAATTAAGAGAGAGCAGCGCACCTAGGAGGCGAATTACAAGTAGGTATATGTCTACATGACTCACCTTGGTACTCAGAAGTCTTCGGTGATTGTTAAATAACCTGGCAAGGGTAAGTTAAGTCTTTTGGTATATTATATGGGCCCCATAAATGGCAGTAGATTGTGGCCCACTACACTTTTATTATTATCAATTTTTAAACTTGGATATTTCAGAATTTCAAATTCCAGATTCTGATCATCAGAAACAAGAATCAAAAGTCTCAACATTATAGAATAGTTGAGTAATACAGTGATAACTGGATGGAGAGCTGGATAGCTGGAAGTTGTCTATTCTATGTAGATATTTCAGCTACACACAACAATGCATTAGGGATATCTTTGGCTTTGAAATACTAATACAGATGATAGGTGAGTTATATTCAAGTCTACTGGGCTGTACATGTGAACAAATTTAGGTGCTCAAAAATGAGTCCATCTCATGACATAAATGTCCATTGCTTGTTTCCAGAAAAGCCATTAATACTTCCTACACAAGTAGACATTATTAACATTTTTGAGATACTTGCTTGTTACAAAATATTTCAAAGATACTAATGAAACTTCCATATTTACAGGTTATTGGGCATCTTTGCCCAATATTGTTGACCTGTGAATTAGCAATATGAGTCTCAGAGAAAGGTAGATAATTCCTGAATACCATGTTTGGTCAAGAACCCACATCACCAGTGGATGGCTAAATGAGCAAATGTTTGTTTCATGGTCCTTGCATAATGAATACCTGTGGGTAGCTGTTTGCAAGTCACAGGCCCTGTTACAACACACAGGCTGCTTGGATTGGTTTCACCCTTCTCCATCAGCTTGGAGACTGAAATGTCGAGCTGATTTCCAAGCTTGCACATCATCTCCTACTGTCGACTTCTCACCAAACCTAAGTACCACAAATTCACTCATCAGTGGGAAAGATGATTGCCAGCAGAGATACAGCTGAGTCAGCTTTCTTTTTATAAGACATTGCTTAGATGATAAGAGAAACATTCGTAAAATGGAAGTGAGGAAAGTGTCCTTATATTTCCAGGTTTCATAGAGTATGACACAGACTGTTTTCTCCCTTTCAGATACTTTTTGTGGAGAAAATATGCATTTGACATCTTATGCTATCTCATGGTCAAATGTAATTGAAATCTGGTACAACGAATCTAAATATTTCAAGTATGGGGAATGGACGTCAATGGATAATGGCATAACAATTGAGCATTATACTCAGGTAACCTGCATACTTGCAAATATACACATTGTTTAAATGACTATAAGCATGTGTGGAACATAGATGACTGAGAAAATCATTCTACCTTTTCCTGCAAACTTACACTTGACCCACTGAGTTCCTGCTATCATTTGGAACACAAGGAAGTGTGATTCCCTCAATAGCTGGCTTGGAGAAGCTGCTTAACTGCTTAGTCTCCGTTTTTACACATTTGATTTTCTGGAAATTAACAAAATCATAAAACGTCACTTATATATTACATTTTTGATATTTGTAAAGAATGAAAATACCAGTACCTTATAGTACAGAGAATCCTCTTCTTTCTAGTTTATTTTTATTGTAAAAAATTATATGTATATAATATTATTTATATACACATATATTATGTATACATACATATATGACACATAATAATTATCTATATATGCATATATAATATATGTATATGTTTTATAAAATTTGTCATTTTAGTTACTTTTAAATTATGCAGTAAATTAATGTTCAGTAGCATTAACTGTATTCAAATTCTTATGCAGAAATCACCGCTATATATCTTCAGAACTTTTCATCTTCCCAAACTAAAGCTCTGCACCTGTTAAACAACAACTTCCCATTTCCTCTGTGTCCAGCCTCTGGCAATCACCTTTCTACTTTCTGTATCTATGGATTTGATTACTCTAGGTACCTCATATAACTAGAATCATAAAAATTTTGTCCTTTTGTGTCTGCCTTATTTCACTTAGCATTATATTCTCATTTGACATCCATCCATGTTGTAGCATGTGTCAAAGTTTTATTCCTTTTTAAGGCTGAATAATATTCCATCATATCTGTTTACCACTGGTTGTTTATCCATTCGTCCACTGATGGGTATTTAAGTTGTTTCCAATTTTGGCTGTCTAGAATAAGACTAGTATGAACATTGGAGTTCAAATATTTGTTCATATCCTGCTTTCAATTCTTTTGAGTATACACCCCTAAGTGGAGTTTCTGGATCATATGGAAATTCTATGTATAATTAATTATTTGAGGAGCTGGCATATTGTCTTCCACAATAACTGCATTATTTCACATTCCCAGCAGCAATGAAGTTTCTGGTTTTTCACATCCACACACTGTATTGGTCTGCTTGGGCTGTCATTACAAATATCACAGGCTGGATGGATTAAACAACAGAAATTATTTTCTCATAATTCTGGAGGCTGGAAGTCTGTGAATTTCTGCAGCATAGTTTGTGAGAGCTCTCTTCCTGTCTTCTTTTCACTATATCCTTGCATGGAGTTTCCTTTCCTTTCCTCTGCTAATGCTTGCAGAGAGAGGGGCGGAGTGGAGAGAGAGAGAGAAAGAGAGAAATAAAGAGAGAGTACAAGAACCAGAGCTAGCGCTCGAGTGCCTCTAGTGCCTTTTCTTGTAAGGACACAAATCCTATCAGATCATGGTCCCACACTTATGACTTGTAAATTAATTCCTTAGAGATTCCATCTCTAATTAGAGCTGCTGGGTTAAATCAGGTTCTTTGGTTTCTTGTTGTTGAGTTATAAGAGTTCTTTACATATTCTAGGTATCTATCTTTTATCAGGTATAGGATTTGCAAATATTAATTCCTATTACATGGACTGCCTTTTCACTCTGATAATAATAATGCTATAATGAACAAAGATTTTTGATTTTGGTAAAGTCCAATTTATCTATTTTTTCCTTTTCTGTCTGCGCTCTTGGTGTCACATTCAAGAAATCACTGCAAAATTCAATATCATGAAGGTTTTTCTTTGTGTTTCCTTCGAAGAGTTTTTTATGATATTAACTCTTACACTTAGGTATTTGATCCATTTTAAGTTTTTTATATGGTATAAGGTACTGTCCATTTGCTTGTGTGTGGATATCTAGTTTTTTCCCACTTTTTTTGTCCCCCTTGAATGGTCTTGGCACCCTTCTTGAAAATCATTAGAACATACATGTGAAGATCTATATGTGGAATCTCTATTTCAGTTCATAGGTTTATCTGTCTATTGTTATGTAAGTGCCACTGCTTGTAGTAAGGTTTGATATTGGCAAATATAAGACTTCCAGCTTTGTTCTGCTTTTCAAGACTATCTGCCTATTTAAAATCATAGACTTAATCACTTATAGATAACAATGCAGAAATTCTAAATAAATGATTAGCAAGTAGAATTCTTATTTTAAGATTGATACCCTTGTACAAAAAGGGTATGTGCTAGGAATCCAAGAATGTTATAACATTAGACTATGTATTCATATAATTTACCTTATGAACAGAGGATAAAAATAAAATGGTCACCCCGAGAGCTAAAAATCTGACAAATTTGTGACATCACTTCCTACCTTCTATTTCTTTCAGATAAAGGTAGACTAGACCCACTATTTACATCATAAGACCTTTAGTTACATCATACTCAGATAATAATATTTCCTCTTCCAAACACTTAAAAATTTTATTGTTCAATACCCACTATACACCTATGATGTAGAAAATGATATTATTATATCCCACTTTAAAAACAAAAATTTCAAGATATAAATCAAATTGGTAAATACCATACAGCCAGAAAGTGGTAGAGATAGAATTTGAACTTGAGTCATTTTGCTTCAAAGGCCAATTCATAACTCTACACTATGCCTTTTCCCTGGTGATTAAGTAAATTTCCTCCTATGCTTTGATTTTGTTTAATCTTTATTTATTTTTGAGAGAGGGAGAGAGAGACAGAGCATGAGCAGGAGAGGGGCAGAGAGAGAGAGACACACACACACACACACACACACACACACAGAATCTGAAGCAGGCTCCAGGCTCTGAGCTGTCAGCACAGAGCTCGACGCGGTGCTCAAACCCACGAACTGAGATCATGACCTAAGCTGAAGTCAGATGCTCAACCGACTGAGCCACCCAGACACCCCTGATTTTGTACATAACCACCAAGCAGTCTTCATCATGTTATCTGATTGTCCACATAGATTTGATAAGGGAATGAGCCAGGATTAGGGATGGCCACTAAGTGTGCATATGCATGTTTGTTGTCCAGACACATGGAAATCTTGCTATTTCTATGAATTCCTAATAAGTCATGCTCAAAGAATACTGGAAGCAAACATGTTTATTTTAAGCCATGGGTAACAATATACGTATTTTAATCATTTAGCAAAACATCAAATTATTAATTAAAAACATCTCTTTGTCTTTACAGGTAGTTTGGGCCACTTCTTACCTCATTGGGTGTGGAATCTCATCATGCCCCAAAAGAATGTCAACTCAGTATCTCTATGTTTGTCACTATTGTCATGAGTATGTATTATACAGCTTTGTTTCACATAGCTGTTAGAAATATATCCTCCTTACATAATCCAGTTTCTCAAACATTACATAAGAAAACACAAATATTTCACTTCAGTTAAGCAGAACTTTAGGGATAAAATGTCATTTAGCCAATACCTAAAATATCACACATGTATTTTTATTTATATCATATTCATTTTACAGTTTATTTATTTATTTTGAGTGAGAGAGAGAATGTGCACAAGTTGAGGAGGGACCAAAGTCGTGGGAGAGAGAGAGAATCCCAAAAAGCCTGCACTGTCAGGCAGAGACTGATGGGGGGGTTCAAACTTACGAACTATAAGATCATGACCTAAGCTGAAATCAAGAGTCAGATACTTAACCGACTGAGTCACCCAGATGCCCCTATATCATATTTTTTAAATGAATTTATATCTCATTAGTAGAATGTCCAAAATCAAAGCTATTACCAGTAGTCTTGTTATGTGTTATTGATTAGCATAAGCAAAGAAACAATATTTACTTAAGCAATTCAAGAGTATATTTAGAATGCAAGGGCAGAAATATAGTGGAATATCAAGAGTAAACAAACAAAAATTGAAGTGTTCTCATGGTTAGCTTTTTAGTCTCTCAGTATATGTCTTTTCTTTAGAAATTAAATTTCCATGTTATCATGGTATGAGTACAATTCCCACAAGAGATAATATGATTGCTTCAGTGAAGAATAAGTGGACTCCTTTGCCCTATCAACTGTGGTTATAGAGTAAAATCAGTTTCAGACAATGATTGCAGAATCCCATAAGGGCACACTGTATGGCTCCAGTGGTAATTATGAAAAATTAGAGACTGTTCAGAACAGGATATATTCCCCCAATAGTTTACCACAAATATCTGTTTACATGATGTTTAACTGTTATCCCTCATTTTTGTTGCAAAATAAAAGATGTTCAATATAAATCAGCAAAAACTATTTATCTGGTAATATGCTACCATATTCATACTTCAAATGAGGTCTCCAATATCAGTATAGATTCAATAGATATATTCATATAATAGCTCTATATGAGTTATTTTGTGGTCTTGTCATTTCTTGATTTCAGTAGTTAATATTTGTTATGATTCTATCTATGTAATTAGTATTGAAGGCAGTAAGATCTCTTTGCATCTACAACACATAAATTGTACTAAATCTTTGCTGGGGCTGGTGGTCTCTAGTGAATTTCTGACAATACACAAAAGTAAAACATACAGAGATGTGGTAGGATAATTTTCTATGGCAAAGATTAGCCCAACTGTCTGACAAAAATCCCTTCTTAAATTAAGTAATAATATTCTTTTATAAAGTGAAATTTAGGGGTGCTTAGAGGGCTCAGTTGGTAGAGCACGAGACTCTTGATCTCAAGGTCATGAGTTCAAGTACTACATTGGGAATAAAGCTTAGTTAAAAAAAAAGTAGGAGGAAATAAAGTGAAATTCTAACAATTCAGATATCAAAGGGGGGAAATTATCAAATAGAATGCTTAACATTTATTTTATTTTCCAAGCATATTAAGAATTGGCTATCATCCACATTGTTTTGTTTTTTGTTGTTTTTTTTTTTTTAGATGTCTGCAGGTAAGACTGTCTTCTCTGAATTTCATATTAGCTTAGAACTAGAGACTCTCTCTACTCTCTCTCCCCCAAATCTGTCACTTTAGATTTAGCCATACTGAGGGACTTTCATCTTTTACAATGCTCCCTGTGTTTCTACACAAGCAGCAACATGTATCAAGTTTTTCATGACATCATGCAAGATGAAGTTAGAACATCTCCAATTAGACTCAAAATTTTCTTAACATCCTCTTTTACATGACTATTCACCAAGTCCTTATGAGTATAAATAAAGAAAAATGACCTATTATAAGTGATTCTAAAGCTCTTCTGCTTGGTAAGATTTGACTGTTCATAGGCCCCAATCCTGTTAGAACTTGACTGTCCAAATAGGTGTAAATTGTCTGAAAACATTCTTGGGACCCCACAGTTACCTGTTATACATTCAAAAAGATAAATTTTCATCATTGTAAATCTAGAAATCTTAAACCGATCTTAAATATTATAATCATTATCTAGAAGTGGTTTTCAAAAACTGTTTTCAAAGTTTGTTATAAAAAGTAAGTAAACTTTTATATGCATTGTTCAAACATCAATTTTATTACATCAATTTTTTCTTTATTCTGTTTTTAAGGGGCAATGATCTTGCCAAAAGGAATGAACCTTATAATGTGGGAGATCCATGTGAAGACTGTCCAAATGACTGTGAAAATAAACTTTGTAGTAAGTTTTACATTCAGTTTGCTTAATGTAGACTGTTGACCCAGGAGCCATGTGTCCTTAAAATTAAGCATTTGACAATATTGCACTTTTCTATAACTTTTATCTGAACCATCTCACAGGAAAGATCAATATTCCCAAAGATCACTCTCCCAGAGTGACCAAGAAGATGATTGATTAAATCTATTGGAATGGAAATTAGAATGCCTAGGCCTAAACTCAAGTTCCCACCCTAAAGTTAATGACCCTAATAGGGGAAACCTGGATAAGATGTAAATAGAAGTATAAATTTTTCTGTGATCTATAAAAAAGTTTCTGGGTTCTCTCATTGCAGCCTTGGAATTAGACATACTCTTTCAGGATACCAGCACTCTCAGCTTTCTTGCTACTCCATAACTCCCCTACCTGCCTGACCACTTATTAGGGCAGGTAATTTCTTACTGAGTGATCTTTATTCCTCTATGTTCCTACTGACACATCAGAACATATTAGATGATAGTCACACTGTCCCCTTACAATACTTCCTTTCTTTCTTTTTTTTTTTTTTAATTTTTTAATGTTTATTTATTTATTTTTTTTAGAAAGAGAGAGAGAGATGGAGCATGAACAGGGAGAGGGGCAGAGACAGGGAGACACAGAATCTGAAGCAGTCTCCAGGCTCTAGCTGTCACCACAGAGCCACATGCAGGGCTCGAACTTGTGAACCACAAGATCATGACCTGAGCCGAAGTTGGCCACTTAACCAACTGAGCCACCCAGGTGCCCCTACTTCCTTTTAATTCTTAAATAAACCTTACCTACAACGTGGTATTCACTAAATGGCATCCAATTAGATAGCAAAATTTCCTTTAGATGGCAAAGTTCCTTTTTCTAGAGCCTTCTGAAAACAATTCCTTAATCCCTGAGGATAATGTTAAGAAAATTTTCAGTAAGTTCATAGAGAAATAACTAACCCAGAAAAAAAAAATCTTTTAAGTTCAGACTTGGAAAGCCAGAAGACTTGTTTTCCTACACCTGACCAAGTCATTCTGTTTACTTTTATTAATTTTTTTAAAGTTAATTTATTTATTTTGAGAGAAAGAGAGTGTGTGAGCAGGGGAGGGACAGAGAGAAGGTGAGAGAGAGAATCCCAATCAGGCTCCGCACTGTCAGCACAGAGCCTGACATAGGGCTAAAACTCATAAACCATGAGATCATGACCTGAGCAGAAACCAAGAGTCAGACGCTTAACCAACTGAGCCACATAGGTGCCTCTATTTACTTTTAAAGTAAGGAAAATGGATTCTTTTTATCTTTCTCAAATTCTCTCTCTCTCTTGATAGATAGATAGATAGATAGATATTCTCTTTCTCCTTTTCCTTTATTCTTTCCTTTTCTTCCTTTTGTCTCACTTTCAACTTCACTTTTTACACCACATTTCTAGAAAGAAATGTTGTTTGAGAAAGAAAATATCTACTAATTATCTATGTTTGCTGAATGGGGTACATTTTCTTAATCCAAAATATAAAAGCAATGTCTATAGTGGAAAAAAAATGTCAGAGAAGTAAAATGAGAGTAGAAAAGAGAAACTATTACTTAAGAAGGTTAAATCTATGACACAGAAGATGCATATCTTAAACCCTTTGATCACCTACAGATGCATGAGAATATATGAAATATTGAAGAAAGATAGATATCTAAAATTGGGCCACCCTGGAATGAAAACAAGCCTAAAAATATAAAGACCTGGATATGTAGGTATAATCAACTTAGTGTAATCAAATAAATTTTATAAAAGCAAAATTCATGCTTATAAAATAGGGAAGTTATATAAATTAATATAGTGTATATAACAGTAGTAAAAGCAGTTAGTTCTAAGAGGGAAATTCATAACAATAAATACCTCTATTAACAACAGCTAAAAAAGAGCTCAAAACAACTTTATTCCTCAATTACAGAAAAGACAAACTAAGCTCAAAGTCAGCAGAAGGAAGAAAATAACAAAAATCAGAGTAGTAATAAATAAAATAGAGACCAAAAAGACAATGGAAAAGATCAATGAAAGAGCTGTTTTGTTAAAGATAACCCAGAAAAATCTTTAGCTTTAGTCACACAGAAGAAGAAGAAGAAGAAGAAGAAGAAGAAGAAGAAGAAGAAGGAGGAGGAGAAGGAGGAGGAGGAGGAAGGGGAGGAGGGGGAGGAGGGGGAGGAGGAGGAAGGAAAAGAAGAAAATAGAGGACTCAAATAATTAAAAATAGAAATTAAAGAAGAGACATTATAACAGAGACATTATAAATTAGAGACATTATAAATTAGAGACATTATAAAGAAGAGACATATACCACACAAACCAAAAAGAACATAAGAATGCTATGCACAACTGTATGGCAACAAATTAAACAACTAATTTGAAGAAATGGATAAATTCCCAGAAACATACAACTTACAAAGACTAAATTATGAATAAATAAACATGACCCCACCAAGACTGAATGACAGAATAATTATATTCTGTGAATATAATTATGTTCTATGAATAAGTAGAAACTGTGAACAAAGTACTAGGAAGAAGATTGAATCAATAATAAAAAACCTCCCAACTTAGAAAAGCTAGAGACCAGATGTCTTTACCAGTGAATTCTACCAAACATTTAAATAACTAATACCAATACTTCTAAAACTCTTCCAAACTCATTTTATGAGGCTACCATTACCATGATACTAATATCAGGTGAGAACACTGCAGAAAAAAAAAAAAATTACAATCCAATATATCTGATGAACATAGATGCAAAAAGAGCAACAAACTTTAGCAAAACAATTGCAACAATACACTGAAAATATCATACACCACAATCAAGTGGAGTTTATTCTATGGATACAAGAATGGCTCACCATCCACAAATCAGACAATGTGATATACCACACCAAAAAATGAAAAATAAACATCATATAGCCATCTCAATAGATGCAAAAAAAGCATTTGACAAAATTTGACATTCTTTCATGATAAAAACTCTCAAACTGGGTATACAGGGAACTTACCTCGACATTATAAAGGCTAGATATGACAAGCCCACAAAAAGTATTATATTCAGTGGTGAAAAGTTTTTCCTCTAAGACCATGAATAAGAGAAGAATGAATACTCTTTCCACTTTAACTCAACATAGTACTGGAAGTCCTAATCAGAGTAATTTGGCAAGAAAAGAAATACAAATAATTAAAATCAGAAAGCAGAAGTTAAACAGTCTCTATTTGATGACATGACAGTATGTATAGAAAACCAGAAAGACTCCACCAGAAAACTGTTGAAATTAATAAGTGAATTCATTAAAATTGCAGAATACAAAATCAATATACAAAAATCCATTATTTTAAGTACACTACCAACAAACTATCAGAAAAAGAAATTTAAAAAAACAATTGCATCAAAAAGAAAAAACACCTAAGAATAGATTTAATCAAGGAGATGAAAGATCTATATATCAAAAATTTTAAGACATTGATGAAATATATTGAAAAAGGTACAAATAAATAGAAATATATTCCATGTTCATGGATTAGAAGAATTAATATATTTTTTAAATTTCCATACGACCCAAAGCTACCTATAGATTCAGTGCAATTCTTATCAAAATCCCAATGGTATTTTTTTAAGTTTATTTATTTTGAGAGAGAGAGAGAATGAGGGAGAAAGAGAGAGAGAGCATGCATAGGGGTGGGGCAGAGAGAGAGGGAGAGAGAGAGAATCCCAGGCAGGGTCCTCAACACTGTCAGCACAGAGCTGAATGTGGGTCTCAAACCCACGAACTATGAGATCATGACCTGAGCCAAAATGTGTTGCTTAACTGACTGAGCCACCCAGGTGCCCCTTCAATGGTATTTTTCATAGAATTAGAACAAATAATCCTAAAACTTATATGAAACAACAAAAGACTCCAACTAGCCAAAGCAATCTTGAGACAAAAGAATAAAGCTATTGGTATCAAACTCCCTGGTTTCAAACTATATTACAAAGCTACATATAGTAATCGAAACAGCATGGTATTAGTATAAAAACTGACACATAGATCAATGCAACAGAATGGAGAGCCCAGGAATAATCCAACTCATACATGGTTGATTAATTTACAACAAAAAAGCCAAATACATGCAAAGGGAACAGACAATCTCTTCAATAAATGGTGTTGGGAAAACTAGGCAGTCATAGGCAAAAGAATGGAACAGGACCCATATATTACACTGAACACAAAAATCAACTCAAAATGGATTAAAGATTTGAACATTAAACCTGAAACCATAAAACTCCTAGAAGAAAACATGGGGGCAAACTCCTCAACATCAATCTTGGTGATGATTGTTCGGATTTGACACTGAAAGCGAAAATAACAAAAGCAAAAATAAACAAGTGGGACTGCATCAAACTAAAAAGCTTCTGCAAAAAAGGAAATGCATTAACAAAATGAAAAGACAACCTATTGAATGGGGGAAAAACTTGCAAATCATATGTCTGATAGGAAGTTAATCTCCAAAATATATAAAGAAATTAGAAAGCTAAATTAAAAAAATCCAATTAAAACATTGGCAGAGGAACTAAATTGACATTTTTCCAAAGATGCCCATATGGCCAACAGGTACATGAAAAAGTATTTAACATCACATCATTTCCCCAGGGAAATGCAGGGATATAATGCATACCTGTTAGAATGGCTCTCATAAAAAAGACAAGAGATAATAAATGTTGGCAAGGGTGTGGCAAATAACAAACCGTTCTGTGCAGTTAAAGGGAATGTAAATGGGTGTAGTCACTATGGCAAATGGTATGGAGGCTCCTCAAAATATTAAAAAGTATAATTAACATATGATCTAGCAATTCTACTTCTGGATATTTATCTAAAAGAAACCAAAAACATTAACTCAAGAAGATATTTACACCTCTATGTTCTTTGAAGCATTACCTATAATAGCTAAGGCATGGAAACAACCTAAGTGTCCATTGACAGATGAATGGATAGAGAAAATATGGTGTGTGTGTGTATATACATATATATATATACACATATATCTGTATATATGTGTACATATATACATATATATGTATATATGTGTACATATGTATATATGTATGTGTATGTATATATATATTCTCTGTATATAGTGTAGTATATACTATGTATAGTATACTGTGTATCTGTGTGTGTGTGTGTGTGTGTGTGTGTATACACTATGTATACTGTTCAGCTATAAAACAAATGGAAGTCTTATCATTTACAGCAACAGGGATGGATCTTGAAGGCATATTCTAAGTGAATAAGTCAGATATAGAAAGACAAATACCATATGATCTCACTGACATGTGGAATCTAAAAAACCAAACACACAGTTACAGAGAAAAGATTGGTGATTTCCAGAGGCCTTGGACATGTGGGGTGTGGATAATTTCATTTATGTGTTTGAGAAGTTTATCTGTTTCTTCAGTGATGGTGAATGTTTGAGATAATACGGTGTAAACATGCTTTGTCCTTCCAGCTAACCCCTGCCTCTACTATGATGAATACAATAACTGTAAGACACAAAAACGTAGTTTTGGATGCAGCCGCCAGTGGGTTCAACAGTTCTGCAAAGCTAGTTGTCTGTGTGACACGGAGATAAAATAATATATTTGCAAGTATAATGTGCTGTTAGAAAATGTCTGCTGGATTACACCTTCTACCTTACTTTGCTTCTGTAGCTTTTGCTGAGTTTCATTTGGTTTTAATTACATGTGAGACCCTAATTTTTACTGAGCACATACAGGCATCAGTAGATTTACATCAATGCCACCCACTCCTGTCCTGATCCAACACTGGTTTAATGTTCCTTACTACAGAAGTGAAGCGTCCAGCCCAACACCTGCCCCACGTTTAAATCATGTGACCTGTAGTTCTCAGGTTGACAAAATTCAACTCATGGTATAACTGGCCCCTTGACAATAACTTTGTCATTTTGCTATTAACTCCTTCCCCTGCTACCTCCTCGATGTTTGTCTTTCCTGCCCAACTAACATGCACTGTAATTCTTTATATCTTAACTTTACTTCTATTTTAAATTGATGATTAAAATAATTCACAAAGCAATCAAAGAGTCCAGTCTTATTACTTGCAAGACAAATTGCTTAATTGGAAGTGATTTAAATGTCTTATTGTTTGATATCTACATTTGTAAAGCAGGGGTGGAATTGTTTTCCTTAATTTAACAAAATATATATTCAGCACTGATTATATACAAAATATAATACAACTATAGAAGATATTGTCTCCCTTATTTCAAATGCAGACATAAATATTAGTGAATCTCAACACTAAAGAAACCTGCTAAAGTGTATGACCACACAGAGATCCCAGCACCTGGTGTTTTGTTTTCAGTTTCAGTTTGTTCTTTTTTCCCCCCATAGATATGATCTTTCTTTCTACAAGTTTATATAAAAGAAAATTCTCTAGGTTTTCATCATTGGTCATATCATGTGTAAGAAAGAGTCAGTAGAAACCAAGTTACTCTGAGGATGAGAATTTTTTGTGTGATCCCCAATGAACTTCATATGCTAAATATCTATAAGGAAATGTGACACAAATTATAATGCAACTTTTTGAATACTTCCCAACATCACTCCATGACCAGAGCTTATCAGGAGTGTTTGTGCACACAGCAACACACTTACACATGGAAAGAAATCTCAGGGTAACTTCAGAGTCACTCTCATGATTGGACTCAAAAGCTGGAACACACTGTTCCATTAAAACTGTGTGTGTGTGTGTGTGTGTGTGTATACGCACACACACGTGTGCACACGTAATACTGAGGCATGTCCACAAGATCTGTGAAGCAAAGCTAGTGAAGAGCAGTATTGAGGACAAGTCTGATTAGGTTGTTGGATTCACAGTGGAGAGCAAATGGGCACAAAAGTTGATCTGATTACAGGGAAACCTAAAGAAAAGCCAGACTAATGACTTTTATTTGATGCCATGAGCAAAGACAACACAGCCCTGATTCTCAATTATAAGAGCTCTACGATAAAAATTGGTTCTATGCAGTTTTGTATGGAGACGTGTATAATAGAACAGTCCAAGATGTGCAGACTGACAACTGGTCCAAATTAGGGGTCACTGTGAATTTTCAAAATGTTCTCAAGGGTTAAGCAGTTTGGACAGCATTTTCATAATCATATTTTCTCTAATAGGAAAGGGCATCATTGTTCCTTCACTGGTGAGAGCCCAGAGATCCCTGGACAGTTTAGGGATCATATATCCTGAACCATTGAATAATAGTGGGGATGTGGTATGTCTCATATTCTTAGATCAGCCTGTAACTCTCTCCAATTTCCCAGTATATTAAGGAATATTTATAATATGCTGGGAGTACTTAACAAAGAATTAACAAAGATGATAAAGACTATGACAATGGGGGTACCTGGGTGGCTCAGTCGGTTAAGTGCTGACTCTTGATTTTGGCTCAGGTTATGATCTCATGGTTCATGAGTTGGAGCTCCGCATGGGGCTCTGTGCTGACAGCACGGAGCCTGCTTGGATTCTGCCTCTCCCTCTCTCTGCCCCTCCCCCAACTCGTGTTCTCTTGCTCTCTCTCGCTCTCTCTCTCTCTCTCTCAAAAATAAATAGACAGGGGCGCCTGGGTGGCGCAGTCGGTTAAGCGTCCGACTTCAGCCAGGTCACCATCTCGCGGTCCGTGAGTTCGAGCCCCGGCGTCAGGCTCTGGGCTGATGGCTCAGAGCCTGGAGCCTGTTTCCGATTCTGTGCCTCCCTCTCTCTCTGCCCCTCCCCCGTTCATGCTCTGTCTCTCTCTGTCCCAAAAATAAATAAACGTTGAAAAAATAAATAAATAAATAAATAAATAAATAAATAAATAAATAGACAAACTTTAAAAAAAAAGACTGTGACAATGATTTTTCTAAATTTTCAAAAAAATATCACTTAAGTTACTTTTATATTTTTTCTATTAAAATTTATAGTTAACTATATTAGATAGTTCAGCACAGAAGCTAGATAAAAAGTCAGCAATCAAAAAAGATGTTCCAATACATAAGCAATTTCTCCACCTATGTTTTTTCTTACTAATTTATACTTTACCTACATTTGTATCTCATTGACTTTGCAATCTTTCCTTTTGAGTTTTTCATCTCAACTATTTTTTAATTTCCAATATTTCCAAATGGTTATGATTCATAAACATTTGACCATTTACACTTTCATTGTGTATTTTTCTATAATGACATTTGTGTTTATTTCAAATGTGTATTGACTTTTTAATAATTCAGCTTCCTTTGGCAAATGCTCTGTTGTTATCTTTCTCTCACAACATCAGAAGATAACTTTGATATACTGAAAATTTCCCCATATTTGTTAGTTTGGGTAGTTAAGTCTGCAAAGATCAGATAGGGCTTTGTCTTCCATTTATTCACGGTGTGTTTGGCAGAGTTGGAAAAAGACATTAGTTCTGAGAGGCTTTATTTTACTGTCAATGGTCATCTGCTCCTTACCCTTTATCCCCCAAAATGCACACTTCCCATCCTCAAGATAACATCACTGCAGCTGTATTTTGCAACTTCTGTTCCTGGCTGCAACCCTTTTAATTAAAAAGGACTAGAGGCTGCCAGAATTAAGTATATTTCTGGTTCTATGTTCTTGGCTCTCCACTCTACCTGCCCCCAGCAGTGTCTTAACACTGAACATTACTCTGTAATTGGCAAAGGGTGAGTAACACATATTTAGAATCTATCTCTAGGACACTCATCATTAGGGAACAAGTTTCTTCTTCCAACTTAAATTTTGCAATTTCCTTTCATTTGGCACCTTGCTGACTACTCTAATCTAAATTCCAGGCATACTTAGTACTTATTTCATCAAATTTCACACCCCTTCCAACTGCTACCCCAATTAAGCCCTTCCTTTCTCAGTCACTGGCTTGACCTTATCAGGGCATGAGGGAGAGAGAAACAATGTGACTATCCTATACAGCAGCCCATCTCCTCTACTTGGTCTTTCAACTTCTAGAACTGAGGCCATGTCTTCGTGCCCCCTCAGAAAACAAAAGGATGCAAACATCCTACGGTCCATAAACATTGCATCCATTTTAAAACTGAAAAAAAAAAAAAAGGACTCTCAAAATTCCTGTCTCTTTTCTGTCATCTCCAGGGCTAGATGAGGGACAGAGAATAAGCATGTACTGTTTAGGTCTCTAATTTGTAAGACACTTGGTGTCACCCGGCCATTTTTTGTAGTATCTATATTCTTCAGAGATGTTTCTGATAAGGCTGTTAGAATGAGTTCTCCTTGTCCCCTTCATAATCTGTCTAAAAATTCTCCTTGGTCCTACATAATGCTGTATACACAAAGAAACATATTCTCATTCTTTGTCTTTCCTTTAGCTAGACCTTATCTAGACTACAACTCTCTTCTCTCTCATTTTTATTTCTCCCTTGTGGCAATGTTATATTCAACATATTATAATGGGTGAATCCACATTTTATATCACAGTGCAAAAATTATTCAATTGGATGTAATTATTTTTAGGGATCCTGGACTCAATGCTGATGTGGGGTGGGAGGGGTGGGTCCCTCACATACCACACCAAGCAATTCTCAGACTCCATGGTGTTTGACAATTCAACTCAATTCTGATACTATCTACTTGAAGTTAGCATCAGATTCCCTATGTTAAGGGTTCAGTTCTGCAAGACTGTCTCTTACCTCCAACATCAGATGTCAGAGGCAAGCCCTTGTCTGTTTCTTTTTTCTTTAAGTTTGTTTATTTGTTTGTTTGTTTGTTTGTTTGTTTGTTTTGAGAGAGAGAGAGAGAGTGAGAAAGAGAGAAAGAGAACATGAGCAGGGGAGTGGCAGAGAATCCCAAGCAGCCTCTGTGCTGTCAGCACAAAGCCTGACACGGGGCTCAAACCCACAACCCACCAGATCAAGAGCTGAGCCAAAATCAAGAGTCAGACACTTAACCAACCTAGCCACTCAGGTGCCCCTCTTACGCACGTTTCTGGTTTACAAACTACAGATTGGAGATTCCAGTGACCTTCTCCTTACCTTTGATTAATTTGCTAGAGCAGCTCATAGAACTCAGGGAAACAATGTTTCAACAGGCAGATGAAGACATAAATAAGGCAAGGTGCCTGACAAAGAAGTTCCTGTTATGGAGTTTGCAGCCTGGGCTCAATGACACTCAAAAATGTCCTGGTTCCCTAAGCCTGGAAGTACTCCAAAAGAGAAAGATTAAAAAGCTTTCCCTTTTGAGTTTTTATGGAGGCTTCATTACAATGTCATGATTGTGGACATTGGCTTATTCAACCTTCAGTCCTGGTCCCTTCCCTGGAGGTCAGGGTTGGGGGGAGGATAAGAGGGGTGGGGCGGGCTGCTTTCCAAAGGTCAACATGACAAAAGACACCCTTATCACCCTCAACACTTTTAATATTCCAAGGTTTTTGGGAACTGTGAACAGAAACAGGGCTGAAGACCAAATATATATTTCTTATAATCTTTATAATAGATTAATACATTTCTTATAATAAATTTTAAATTTTCTTATAATAAAAGATAAACAAATAGTCATTTAATTAGAAAGCATGCTCTACACTATGCAGGCCTTCAGAAGGTAAAGGATATATCTATGATAGTGATGGAAAGGTGTTTTATGAAAACTCAGTGACAGATTGCCTTAGTGACATTTTCCTGTTTCCTATTAGAAGTTGTAAACTTTTCAGTAATAAAAATTTATGTAAGAAAAGAAGATTCCTGGGTGTGTATATTAGAAGGCATTTACACAGGCATGCTTAATTTGATTTCAAGTTGTTTCTTTTTAAGTTTATTTATTTTTTAAAGTAATCTCTACCCCCAATGTGGGGCTCAAACTCCTCACCCCAAGATCAAGAGTTTCAGACTCTACATACTAAGCCAGCCAGGTGCTCCGATTTCAAGTTTTGGTTAAACAATTTGTTACCTTATCTTATAATAATAAAACCAAATTAAAGCTACATTTTGAAAAAACTTAGTGTTCGAAGTATCAGAAAAGTAACTCTTGGGGAGCCATGGTGGCTCTGGTGGTTAAGCATCCAACTCTTGATTTCGGCTCAGACCATGATCTCCTGGTGCATAGGTTTAAACCCTGAGTCAGGCTCTTGCACTGATAGTGTGGATGGAACCTGCTTGGGATCCTCCCTCTTCCTCTCTTTCTGCCCCTTCCCCACTTAAGTGTGCCCTCTCTCTCTCTCTCTAACAAAAATAAATAAACTTAAAAATGATAAATAACTGTTACTCTTTGTGTTTTTTTTTAAATTTTTAAAATGTTTATTTATTTTTGAGAGAGAGAGAGAGAGAGAGAGAGAGAGAGAGAGAGAGAGAGAAGAGGAAGACACAGAATCTGAAGCAGGCTCCAGGCTCTGTGTCGTCAGCACAAAACCAGACTCAGGGCTGGAACTCACAGACGAGATCATGACCTTAGCTGAAGTCAGACGTTTAACCAACTGAGCCACCCAGGTGCCCCTGTTACTGTTTATTTGAACTCTATAGCTTCTAATCACTATTTTGTTAACATTTTAAGGAAGGAATCACTTTTGAAATATTTCATTGCAACAAAAAATTTTAGACCGTATTTTTCTGGCTGTTCATGTTTTTTTGCAGCTTCACTCTGGATCTTTAGGCGACTATGAAATGCAAATGTAATCTCAGCAGCACACCATATCTCTCACAGGGTTAGGTTGAGCTGGAGATGATTTGTCTTGTTTATTTTTAAATGATTATTATTTGCCTCAATTTAATAAAATTAAAATTCCCATTCAAGTCCTCACATCATGGATTTGTCTTATTCTATGCCTATGTGAGTGAATAACTCATTATAGAGTTCAGTAGGAAATCAGTATTAAAGACCTTAAGAGAATAAATATTTGTGGTTCAGACGGTTTAGTCATTTTATTTTGTCCCTCTATCTGATATCCTTTGTAGTCACTAACAAAACAACAACAATATGTGAAACATAAAAATGTAAAAAAATAAGTTATCTTACTCTTTATGTAAGAGTACTATGTTAGAGAAAAAGGTAAATAGGTGAGGGAATCAACAAAATGCTAGGAAGGTACAGCATATACTTTAAAAAGTGTGAATTAAACATCCAGCCACAACTGTTATATCTGATATGTAGCTTTATAAATCTAGTCCTGCTTTAAATAAGTTTTTAAAAATTGCACAACTGATTTTTTCCTTTAAATTTTTTTTAGTGTTTATTTATTTTTGAGAGAGAAAGAAAGAGACAGAGCACGAGCTGGGGAGGGGCAGAGAGAGAGGGAGACACAGAATCCGAAGCAGGCTCCAGGCTCTGAGCTGTCAGTACAGAGCCCGACTCGGGGCTTGAACTCACTGACCACGAGATCATGACCTGAGCCAAAGTCGGATGCTTAACCGACTGAGCGACCCCGGTGTCCCTCCTTTTAATAATAAGAAGAACTCATGAAATTTTTTTGCAATGCAAACATTGTAGCTGTGTCTAGTTTCAAAACAGAGTTTACTGTATCATTAAATATTAATATTTAATGAGAGCTTGGTCTACTTCTTTTCATAATTCAGGTGACTAAATTGGGCATTTTGGCAATTATAGGCATATGGGTTAATGGTCATCTCAGTACCCAGAATCTCTTCATAGCATAGTGAAACATATATTTCATATTAATTGTCAACAGAAATGTAACTGATATAATGATGCCATGAATTTTCAATCAGTTATTAATAGAACAAATAATAGATTATTTCAATTTCTTGTGTCATATATAAAAGTTGATTTTTCAAACATCACTCTCTGTATTAATAATCTGTATTGATATCTCTCCCTTTGTGTTCAATCACCACTACAGGAAAATAGACTTAGACTAGTGCGCAACCAAAATACTATGAAGGTAGATCTTCATTGTAAATAAATAAGCCAAAGAAAATACCAGCTGAGTGGCTGAATCCTTGTCTCCCATTACCTCCCTTTCTTTTGATTATTGTAGAAATTCAGCTGATGCTTGAAATCTTTCCAAAAGGAAAAAAAATCCATTCAGTGTGGATGAAAATAGAATGAACCTTAGTAAACATATATAACCCACTTCCTGTTTCTGAGGTTAACAGTAATGGGCACCAATTATATACCTCTCATCAATTTCTCTTTAAATCACATATACATATTTTTAAACTGGGATTAGGTATACCTACAGACTATTATGTACTTGTATGTGCAAACACTACTATTTTTAAATTTTTATTTTTTTTAATTTTTTTTCAACGTTTATTTATTTTTTGGGGACAGAGAGAGACAGAGCATGAACGGGGGAGGGGCAGAGAGAGAGGGAGACACAGAATCGGAAACAGGCTCCGGGCTCTGAGCCATCAGCCCAGAGCCCGACGCGGGGCTCGAACTCACGGACCGCGAGATCGTGACCTGGCTGAAGTCGGGCGCTTAACCGACTGCGCCACCCAGGCGCCCCTAAATTTTTAAAAGCAATCTCAACTAATGCCTTGATATGCAGTGTTTTTTTCACATTATTTCTTATAGTTCCATTCTTCACCATTTAAATATTTAATACATTTAGCAAAAAACCCACACAAAACCTTATTACTCAAATAACAAACATTGATTAAGTGGCTATTTTACATTTTTATTGGAAAATTTTTGTTTTATAAAGCAAGGGGAGGGGCATGTGGGTGGCTCAGTCAGTTTAGTGACCAACCCTTGATGTCAGCTAAGTCATGATCTCACAGTCAGGAGGTCTGGCTCCGCACCAGGGCTGGAGCCTGCTTGAGATTCTCTCTCTCCCTCTCTTTGCCCCTCCCTGCTCTCTCTCTCTCTCTCTTTCAAAATAAATAAACTTTAAAATAAAATAAAGCAAGGGGAAACAAAAGGACCCCACAAATATAGTTAGAAAATTCATCACCTCTCTCACAAAAATTGATACAACATAAAGACAATCAGAATTGATATGCAGGACTTAATATGACCAACTACTAAACTCATTTGGCATTTATTGAACATCTAACCAAATCAGCAGAAAACATGAAGCCACTTTGATATGCGTGAACTTAAGAAGACTGAACTACATTTCCCATGATGATCATTCCTATGAATTTCTGCTCATTTGGGGTCACCAAGGAGATTCTTGTGGCAGATTTCTAGGTGGAAATGAAGCGGAAACCATTTTGTAGCTCTTGGATGTTGTTGATAATCTGCTGAATCAATTTGTTAGAAGTAGCAGGTTGATAGCAACTGCTCCATCTTCTGTTGGATCTTCCTTCAACTTCTACAGTATCTGGGGTGGGTAGGCATAATTAACTCCAAGATGAAGGGCCTCACTTCTGCCAGGTGTCTGTCACCCACCCTCCATCCTGGTGGGTTTTCAGATCATGAAGTTGACTCCAGTCTGATCTCTCTCTCTCTCTCTCTCTCTCTCACACACACACACATCTGTCCTTCCCAACTGCCTCTCCAGTGGCCTTAATCTCCAGCAGGAGATGTGAAGAATAAACCTTACATACTGCTTAGTCAGCTCACACATTTGTGTAAGATCAAATTTCTATAACAAATCCATGTGGTGTTCTTTGAATAAACTCTCTCAGGCACAATACACTTTTTTAGTACACACAGGTATTTATCAAGATAGAAGATATTCTGGTCCTATAAGAGAGGTCAATATTTTAAAAGTACTTCAAAGCATACAAAGTGCATTGATCTCTATCTATAATAGAAAAGTATTATAAATCAGTTACAGATATATCTGGAATATGCTCAAAATTTTGAATACTAAGTAATACACATTTAAATAGATCATGAGCTGAGAATAAATCTAATAGAAAATTAGGAAGCATTTTTAATACAATTTAAAAAAAACATAAAATTCAAAATTGTGTGAGAGGAATTTAAAGGAGTGTTGAGAGAAAATTTAAATTGCTAAATAACTATGTTAGAGAAGTAAGTTCTTATTATAATTCTGGGTAATCAAGACAGTATAGCAGTTGGACTAAGATACTCAGTGGAAGAGAATAGAATCCCAAAACAGATGCAGGCATAAATTACCAATTTATTTTAAAAGCTGAATATTCAGTGGAGAAAGGAACACTGGATATTAATAGGCATAAATTTTGAATTTTGCTCCATATGTTTAAAATTATACAATTAATTTAACATGGATTCTTGACCAAAGTGTAATGTGTAAAACTGTAAAGTGTATAGAAAAAAAACAAGCAAAATATGTGACAATAATAAGGTAAATTTCTTAGAATCGATGCCAAACATATGATTCATAAATGAAAAAGTTGATAATTTGACCTCTTTCAAAACTAGAATTCTTGATTTTGGAAAGGCACAGTTAAGCAACAAAGCACCATTAAAAGATGAGTAGAAATTTGGTTCAAAATTACATATGTGAAACTGGAATTGTATCCATTTTATATAAAAAATCTGATAACAATCTGAAGACAAAAGCAATTATGATCTTCAAAGTTTTGAACAGACAATTCACAGAAGAGGATATATAATTGGTAAAAAAACAAAAACAAAAACAAAAACAACAACAACAACAAAAACAAAAACAAAAAAAAAACAGGAAAAGATATTCTACATCATTCACCAGCAGGGAAATCCAAATTATTATCACAATGAGATACAACTACACATCCATTAGAATGACAAAAATGAACAAGAGCAAGTGTCAGTGAAAATGTGGACCAACTCAATTCATGTTTTACTATGTGAATGTTTAATGGCACAACTACTATCAAAAACAGTTTGGCAGCTGACCATTCCACTGTTATGTATTTAACCAAGAGAAATGAAATCACAGCCCATGCAAAGATGCACACCAATGTCCATAACAATTTTTTTTCTTTTTTCTTTTTTTTAAAGATTTTTTTAACGTTTATTTGATTTTTGAGAGACAGAGAGACAGAGCATGAGCAGGGGAGGGGCAGTCACAGAATCCGAAGCAGGCTCCAGGCTCTGAGCTGTCAGCACAGAGCCTGAAGCGGGGCTCGAACCCACAAGCAGTGAGATCATGACCTGAGCCGAAGTTGGACTTTTAACCGACTGAGACACCCAGGCGCCCCACAAATTTTTTTTTCTATTAGCCCCAAACTAGAAACTCTTCGACTGTCTATCAAGAAGTGAAGAGGAGCAAGCAAGTGTTCTGGAGGTGTGACTTTCTTTCCATTCAATTGGAGAAAGACTTGAGAAATTTCTAGGCTCACAGTACTGTCATTTAAAAGCACAAATAAGGAGAATACATCAGCCTGTGAAAAATCATTATAGAGCTACTGTTTGTGATTAAAATTAGAGATACAATAGAGATGTAGCTATGGCCAGGATATCCATGCATCTCCCCAAGATTACAACATAGAAAGTGAGTAACACAGTAATATTATCCATATTCAGAATGCTGACTAGAATAAAAATTGACCTATTTACCACTGTAAAATTATGAGATGCAATATAGAAGAGTGGCTTAAATAATTTCTTGATAGAATATCGACAGAAGCAAGAAATGAATATGAAGATATTTGAAAGCAAAATGCAGTTTTATTAAATTCATGTAGGACTAATTTTCATAAGTATGTAGACATTTTACAATAAAAAATAATACTCAGAATTCTCTCCCTTCAGGTGTGACTATATGAAATTGAAATGCATGGAAAGAATATACAATCTATAATTATTATATTTCTTAATACCTTTCAATTTTGCTATTTTTTAAATAGTGATCTCATCAATTATAAATAAAGATTTTCTGGGTGGCTCAGTCAGGTAAGCAACCGACTCTTGGTTTTGGCTTAGGTCATGATCTCACGGTTGGTGAGATCAGGCCCTATGATTCTCTCTCTCCCTCTCTTCTCTTCCCCTCCCATGCTTGTGCTCTCTCTCAAAAATAAACATACATACATACATACATACATACACGCATAAATAAATGTTTTCCTACAGTTGAATCACTCAGGAGTAGGTCCAAAGGAAAACAATACTGCTCTGATCAAAAATTTACTCCACTGAAATTTTTATGGAGATGTAGGGAAAAAAGATGATGATACATTTTCTAGTGTCTGCTCTCAAGTCCTTGAGCAGGATATCTAGAACTATGTAAACAATGCTCAGTAATGTTATCTAATTCTCTATGCATATTCTTATCCTTAAACAATGTTTTCTAACATATTTGTGACAGAAGAAAAAATTATATATTTATTTATAACTCTCAGATCACTACATTTTGTCAAAAATACAGAAAATATATGTTCTCCAAGGAATTCTTTCTGAAATAATTAGAACCCATTTATAAAATAAGGTATACTTTTAGTTACCTGTGGATACTGAAGTCTGTTACGGAAATTGCAAATTCAGAAGAATAACAGTAGCTGTCTTTAGTGAGTTAAATGTGACTTCTACTCTTCTGACATTGAATCTGTCATCAAAAAAAATTCTCATTAACATACCTACAAATTTCAATTTGGGGATGAAAATGAGGAAACCACTGCAAAAGGGTAAAGCAGATTCCTTCATTTAGTGAAGAATGAAAAAAGTTGAAGAACAATTTTTCAGACTGACTCTTGCTTGCAGTGTTTTCAGGGGGGAAATATTTTTAATAGAGATCTTTCTCAATGTACTGTGAGGTTATGTTCTGATAATCCTACGTTAAGTTGAAAATACTGTGAGTTGATAACACACTTAATACACCTACCGAACATCACAGCTTAGTCTAGCCAGCCTAGGCTACATTAGTTACATTAGTCTACAGTTGGGCAAAATCATCTAACACAAGCCCTGTTTTTATAATAAATGCTGTGTTGACTATTTCCTGTAACTTACTGAATACTGCACTGAAAGTGAAAAACAGAATGCTTGGGTACAAAACAGTAGTAAATGTATCATTTGTTTAAACCTTGTGATCCTGTGGCTGACTGGGAACTGTGGCTGCCCAGCATCAAGAGAGAGGGTCACAGGCAATATGGTGAGCCCCAGAAAGGTCAAAATTCAGAACTGAAAGTGTGGTAGGGTCCCCTCCCTAAGGAAAGGAAAAAAAAAACCCTCAAGGCAACCTGGTTATGCATAAGTACCTGACAACATCCATCAAGACCTTGTAACATGAGACCACTTAATCTGACTGCCTGTTTGTGAGTTACCATATATGGGAGACAAAGACGTAAAAAATGTATAAAAAACCACACCACCACTTGGCATTGGGGGCTCAGTTCTTCGGGTAAGAAGCCAACTGAGTTGTGCTGGCATGAATAAAGATGCTTCCTGGAAAAAAAAGCCTTGGTGTCACGACTCTCTGTGAAAGAATCCTGCTACATCAGTTTCTACTGGATGCATTTCAGTTTTGTGCCATTTTAAAGTCAAAAAGTTGTAAGTTGAGCCATTGTAAATTGGGGACTATCTGTAGTTTTCCTTTAAAATTTTTCCTGTCCTCTGGTGGAAATGATAAGCAGAAACATTATGTGAACACAAGAAATCAAAATAGTCTTTTCTAATTAGGTTGAAAGCAAATATTTCCTAACTCCTTTCCAAATTTCTCTTCCATTTGTTTTGCTTGGCTCCAGTCTCATCTAACAGCAGCTTATGTAATCATATTGACAGAAATGTGGTTTCCCCATATGCACCTATTCACCGTGGCAGAGCCAAAGCCTTTTCACTCAAGAATTACCCATGTGCAGGTAAGGAGAACTCATGGATTTTAATCTCACAGAGACCCTAGAATGGCATATGGCAGTGCTTATATGGGTCACATCATTATCTGCTGGTTGGAAATTTCTATATTGAGAGAATGTTAGGAGATGGAACAAAAGGAACTAACTGACCTTGGGGAGGATCTGGGAGGCAAAAGATGCTCTGAGTGGGGGGTGAGTTCTGATAACATCAATCGCATAAGGGGCTCTTTGCAAGGGCTAGGAGTTGTCTGACCCTGGCAATTCCCTCACCTTAACCAAGTGTCTTCAGCTTCAGGGTCATTGTTCCCTGGAAACAGAAAAGGTTACATAAAGCATATTTATATATTTTCTATGTTAAAAATGAACTTTGTTCTTCCTCTTTCAGTGCTTGGTTTTGTTTAGTTTTTGATTTGTGAGCATTAGTTTCTGAAAGAAAAGAGTGTACCGATTAATAACAATAAAACAAGCAGAAATCATTTCAATTGCTTTAAAAAATTTTTTACTTGGTAAATGATAGTCCTTAAGTTTCATTTTGTGCTCTAGTACTATAACAGACATATAAGTCTGTAATTAATTAATTAATTTTGAGCCATTTTGTGCTTTATTCTAAACATGAGAAAGTGGAATTGTAGAAAAGTTGTTATTTATCAATATCACAAATAATAAGAGAACTTAAGTTCAGAACTCCAGTTTTTAAATATTTGGTATTTTTTTTTTAATTTTTAAAAATGTTTTACTTTATTTTTGAGGCAGACAGACACACACAGACACTGTGAGTGGGCAAGGGACAGAGAGAGAGGGAGACACAGAATCTGAAGCGGAATCTGAGCTGACAACTCAGAGCTCAATGCGGGGCTTGAACTCATGAACCGAGAGATCATAGACCAGAGCCGAAGATGGGCGCTTAGTTGACTGAGCCACCCAGGCATCCCATACTTGCAGTTTTTAAATCCACTAAGGATAAGTATTATTTGTATTATATCACACTGCATTGAGTTAATAGGTTATTTGAGTTATTAGCTTCATTGAATTATCATATATTATATAAATACATACTCATATATATCATATATATTCACTTTGGCTTCTGCATCATAAATGAATAATAATAAGGGAAATGCCAGTCGTTTGAAAAAAACATGATAAAACATTCTATATACATTATATTTTCATTGCATAAATAAACTATTGAGCATATACATAACAAAAATAGACTTGAAGGATATGAATTAACTGTCAACATCAATTGTGTTGGATGCTGAAAATACCGGTTGTCATTAGTGACATTTTACACTTTTTATTAACACCTTTTTCTTAGTTTGTACTTACATATAATAAACTTCACAAATTAAAAAGAACTTTTGAAGAGTTTTGATATATGTGTGTATCAGAAAAACATCATAACCATCAAGATAATCAACATGCTTATCACCTTAAATGTTTTCTTTGTCTTTTATTTAATCAATTTCTCCCCTTCTGCCATGCCTGAAAAATCACAGATCTGCTTTCTGTCACCGTACATTTATCAACATTTTCTGGATTTATGTAAATGGAATTATATGTGTTTTTATTTATCCTACTTTTTTACTTAAAAAGTCAGAATTTATTTCTTGTTGCATACATCAGTAGTTTGATTTTATCATTCCTGACTAGCATTCCATGTACAGATATACTATAGATTTTTTTTTTCTTTTTATTCATTCATATATCTATGGATATTTGATCTCTGGCCAGTTTTTGAATATTAAAAGTGACGCTACTGTGAATATTGATGCACAAGTGTTGGGGCTGATCCATGCTTTTATTTCTCATGTGTAAATACAAAGTATGGACGTGTGGAACATATGGTAAGAATAATTTTAACTTGTAATACATTGCCAAATTTAAGAGATTGTACCATTTAAATTCCCATGAACAATAGATGAGAATTCCAGTTGCTCCTTACCCTCACCAGCACTTGATATTGCCAGTCTTTTCAATCATAGCCATTCTAGTGTTTGTGGAGCAGTTTCTCCATGTGCTTTTAACTTGCAAGTTTATGATGTCTAATTATGTTAAACATGTCCCATTTGCTTACTGGCTATTCTACATCTTCTTTGGTGAAATGTGTGGTTCAAACATTGTTTGATTTGGTTTGTTTTTGCTTAGCTTCTTACTGTTGACTTTTTAAGAGTTTGTTGCATATTCTAGAAATTAGTATTTGTTTTATGTAATATAACCTCTTTATATTGTTTGCAATAGTTTCTTCTGGTCTCTGACTTAAGCTTTTGCATTTTTACACTCTTTTAACATTTATTTATTTTTGAGAGAGAGAGAGAGAGACAGAGAGACAGAATCTGAAGCAGGCTCCAGACTCAGAGCTGTCAGCACAGAGCCCAAAGCGGGGCTTGAACTCACTGACCATGAGATCATGACCTGAGCTGAAGTCGGACACTTAAGCAACTGAGCCACCCAAGTGCTCCAACAATTTTACATTTTTAACAGTGATATTAGAAAACATTTTTACTTTTCACTAAGTCTACTATATTAGATTTTATATCACAGTTTTCTTTGTATCTTATATTTAGATGTATGATGGTTTTCAAGTTAATTTTCATATGTTTTGTGACATAAGGGGTGAGAATGATTTTTTGAAATATGGCTATATCCAATTGTTTCAACCTCAATTGTTGATAATATTATCCTTGCCCCACTGAATTGCTTTAAGACCTGTTTTGAAAATCAATTGACCAAATGTGTGTTCATCTATCACTGTACTCTTTATTCTGATTCATTGTTCTATATGACTATTTTTATTCCAATAGCACAGTTTCTTGCTTATACAGCTTTATAGTAAGTCTTGTAATCAGGTAGTATAAGTTCCCCAGCATTGTTCTTTATGTCAAAATTGTCTTGGCCTTATTCAGTGCTTGGGATTTTAATATAAATTTTATTTTTTTCTGCTTTTAATTTTTTATTATGAATTATTGACAACAAACAAAAAAATAAACAATGTATCAGAAATACACATTCACCCATCACTAATTCTATCAAATAATACCATGTGGTTAATTCTTTAATTAAAAATACTCAATTACTGCAATTGTTGAAGTTTTTTCTTCTATAATCCTATAATCCTAAAATATTTTTTTGTTTTTTTATTGAAAAATCAAAAGTTTACTCATCTCCCCCAAAAAACACCAATGCTCAGTCAAAAATAGAAGCTGCTGAATTGCCTTGTGTACTAGAGCCCATAATATCATTCTCTTGATTTGTCTGTGTAATTGAGTAAAGTTACAGTTTTCTGATTCAGAATTTAGAACTAAAATAATCCTGTGGGGATACAAAAGGGAAGATTTGTGAACCAGATGTGTTGACTACTACAGCGTATCTTACAAAGGAACATACTTCTTGCAGTATATCATGTGAAGAATTGAATAATGCCAACAAAAAATTATCACTTTAGCTCTTAGGTACTCTAATTTGAAAATATAACTTCAAATTGTCTTCCTATTTCTTTGAAGATTTTAATGACACCACAGAAAGTGTAAAACAAATTGTTGATATCTGTCGAACATTGCTTTTGCTCCATTCTCTCTTTGCTTCTTTTGTGGGACTCCAACCCAGATTATGCCAGACTCTTTAACCATGTTCAACATTTCGAACATGTTTTTTATGTTATATTTTTTCAGCATTAGTTTTTAAATTTTAAATTTTAATTTGTGTGTTTTTTCCTTTTTAAAAAAATTTTGGTGGTTTATATTTGTCTAGAAAACTATTTTTTTAATTTTGTTTTAATTTATATCTAAATTAGCATATAGTGCAACAATGATTTCAGGAGTCAATTCCTTAACGCCCCTTACCCATTTAGCTCATCCCCCCTCCCAAAAACCTCTCCAGTAACCTTCTGTTTGTTCTCCATATTTAAGAGTGTCTTATGTTTTGTTCCCCTCCCTGTTTTTATATTATTTTTGTTTCCCTTCCCTTATGTTCATCTGTTTTGTTTCCTAAAGTCCTCATATAAGTGAAGTCATATGACATTTGTCTTTCTCTGACTAATTTCGCTTAGCATAATACCCTCCAGTTCCATCCATGTGGCAAGATTTCATTCTTTTTGATTGTCGAGTAATACTACCTTGTATATATATATACCACATCTTCTCTATCCATTCATCCATCGATGGATATTTGGGCTCTTTCCATACTTTGGCTATTGTTCATAGTGCTGCTATAAACATTGGGGTGCATATGTCCCTTAGAAACAATACACCTGTATCCCTTGGATAAATACCTAGTAGTACAATTGCTGGGTCATAGGGTAGTTCTATTTTTAATTTTTTGAGGAAACTCCATACTGTTTTCCAGAGTGGCTGCACCAGCTTGCATTCCCACCAGCAGTGCAAAAGAGATCCTCTTTCTCTGCATCCTTGCCAACATCTGTTGTTGCCTGAGTTGTTAATGTCAGCCATTCTGACGGTGTAAGGTGGTATCTCAGTTTGGTTTTGATTTGTATTTCCCTGATGATGAGTGATGTTCAGCATTTTTTCATATGTCGGTTGGCCATCTGGATGTCTTCTTTGGAGAAGTGTCTATTCATGTCTTTTGCCCATTTCTTCACTGGATTATTTGTTTTTTGGGTGCTGAGTTTGATAAGTTTTTATAGACTTTGGATACTAACTCTTTATCTGATATGTCGTTTGCAAATATCTTCTCCCATTCTGTTGGTTGCCTTTTAGTTTTGCTGATTGTTTCCTTTGCTGTGCAGAAGCTTTTTATTTTGATGAGGTCCCAGTAGTTCATTTTTGCTTTTGTTTCCCTTGCCTCCTGAGACGTGTTGAGTAAGAAGTTGCTGCGGCCAAGATCAAAGAGGTTTTTGCCTGTTTTCTCCACGAGGATTATGATGGCTTCCTGTCTTACATTTAGGTCTTTCATCCATTTTGAGTTTATTTTTATGTATGGTGTAAGAGAATGGTCCAGCTTCATTCTTCTGCACGTCACTGTCCAGTTTTCCCAGCACCACTTGCTGAAGAGACTGTCTTTATTCCATTGGATATTCTTTCCTGCTTTGTCAAAGATTAGTTGGCTATACCTTTGTGGGTCCATTTCTGGGATTTTAATTTTAATATAAACTTTAGAATCAGATTGTAAAATTCTGTAAAAGGAAAAACCTGCTGGATTTTGAGATTTTAATTGGCATTGCATTGAAAATATATTATATATACATTTCAATTTGTATAAATAACTTCTTAAAAATTTTTTACCGTCCATGATATCTCCCCTTTATTTAGATTTCCTTATTATCTTAGTAATGTTTTATTGTTATCGCTATTGTTAGAAGGGGGCCATGAGCCAAGAAATATAAACAGCCTATAGAAACTAAAAAAGACAAAGAGTGGATGCTCTCCTAGACTCTGCAAAAAGAATTCTGCTCTGCCAAAACATTTATTTTAGGCCCTTAAATCTCTTTTTGAACTTCTGACTTCCAGACCATAATTTGATAAACATTAAAAAAAAAATTTTAGACTACTGATTTTGTCGTAAATTGTTATAGCAGCATTAGGAAAGCAACGCATATGATGAATTTCATTGATTAATTTTTGTATATTGACAAAAAATTGTATTTTGAGGTTGCACAACAGTATATCATGATATTTTAACCATTATGTATTATGGTATTTAGCATGCTTAAATTATGTTAAAAATATTAATCTATAATTCTGAGAGGTATTGAACTACAGATTTTTTTTTAATGAAAACTCTTTGGGAGGGTTTTGTATCAGAACAATTTTGACCTCCTAGAATACGTACCAAAGTCTGTCTTCAGTTATCAGGAAGCTTATATAAAATTAATATCACTGCTTGGGGATCCTGGGTGGCTCAGATGGTTAAGCATCCAACTCTTGATTTCAGCTCAGGTCATGATCTGAGCTGGTGGCTTTGAGCCCTGCGTCGGACTCTGTACTGACGGTATAGAATCTGCTTGAGATTCTCTCTCTCTCTCTCTCTCTCTCTCTCTCTCTCTCTCTCTGTCTGCCCCTCCCTTGCTTGCGCTGCTTGCTATCTCTCTCTCCTGCTCTCTCTCTCAGGATATATAAAAATTTTAAAAACATAAATAAGTAAATAAATAAGTAAATAAATAAATAAATAAATTACACTTCATTAAATGCTAGATTAAATTTAGCATAACTAGTAAAGTCATCTAAGCAGAAGTTCTTACTTGGAATGTTTAAAATTCGAATAAAGTGTTTTTATGGGGTGCCTGGGTGGCTCAGTGATTTAAGCATCTGACTTTGGCTCAGGTCATGATCTCACAGTTCGTGGTTTTGAGCCCTGTGTCGGGCTCAGTGCTGACAGCTTGGAGCCTTGAACTGGCCTCTGTATGTGTGTCTCTCTCTGCCCCTCACCCACTCTAGCTCTGTCTCTCTCAAACATAAATAAAAATTTAAAAATATGTAAAAATAAAGTATTTTTAACATGTTTACGTCTCTTTATTATTTCTTCTTGAATGAAATTTAGAAATTTAGAATTTCCAAGAAATGTGTTTGGCTTATCTAGTGATCAAATTTATTGCATACATTCGTTTATATTGTTCTCTGTGTCTTGATATTAAGTGTGTTATGTTTCCCTTTTTAATCTATTTGACAAATTCTTGCCCAGGACTAGCTTTCGTCATTGATTTTTTCTATTTTTTTTTTAAAGTTTCATTTTTTTCATTTATTCTGCTCTATTATTCCTTTCCATCTATATGATTGGAATTTAATTTGAGGTTTTGCTTACTGGTTTGCTTATTTGTTTCTTAAAGTAAAAGTAAAGGTCATTTTGATTTGATCTTTTTTCTAAATAGTTAATCAGATACTGTCGATATCTACTTGCATACTTATTTAGTGACATCCACAAATTTTGACATCTCATTTTTTTCCCTTTTAACTCATAATATTTTTTAACTTCCCTCTGATAATTTCTGTAAAATAATTATTGGACTTTTCTGCTCACCACTCAGTATTATTGATTGAAAAATAAGCAACTTGTCATATTGTAGAATGGATGTGCTAGCCAATTTTATGACATATTTTCATTAATATGTTAGAAATTCCAACTGTGTCCATTTTAAAAAGGATACAGATTTTCTCTGGTGTAACTGTACTTATTAGAGATTGTAGAATATCTCTACTTCACAAAGAAAAATAAATAGGATCTACAAGATATATTTTAGTTGCCTATGTTTGCCTATGTTTGGCCTTCTTTCCTATGGACTTAGGTGGTCACCATCATATTATATCCTTCATTTCAGATAATGTGATAAATATTCTGTATCCTAGACACTAGGAAAGCTGATTTAAGGAGTCAACTTTATAAAGAAAATTTATAAAGAAATGCATATACTGTGAAAGGGGCTTGAAGAAATCAAATATTCATTTCACTTACATAGAGAAGTATTTCAACTATAGACCAGGAACCTTGAATGGACTTAAGTAGGAATTATCCTTCAGGATTCCATTATGATTCCTACCATATTTTTCATGTTTAATTTTTTAAATAGGAAGTTTTTAAAAAAATAATGTCAATTAAATTCTTAACTAGATGATTAAAGAGAAAATTAGAAATAATAAATGATTTTTTTCAGGTGAAAAATGCTATTAAAAAAAGCATTTCCCTAAATACCACTATTATTTTAAAGAATCTGCTAAATATTTTCAAAATATGCTTTTAAAATCCAGGCTTTTTATATTTGTTTCATTATTATTTATTAAAATATTTCACAACTTTTCCTATTTCCTATTGATATATAATATGCATAGAATCACATTAGACATAATAATTGTAACTCGTTTAGAAAATCCAAGTGAAGTTCTATGAGAAGAGTTGGTGCATAAGGTGATGAGCAATTTCAAAGTGTAACATTTTGCCAAAGTCACAAAAGGGACACATCATATACATTAAAATACTGGTTTAATTGATACATTCATCTGCTGGCATTGAGATGCTGTTCATATGACTAGAAAAATCTTAATTTTGCCATACTTTTAAATAATATAAGAAAGAATGAGCTGCCTCTCAAAAGTATCTCCCAGAGGGGTCCTCTGGGTGGCTCAGTCGATTAAGCGTCCAACTTCAGTTCCTGTCATGAACTCATCGTTAGTGGGTTTGAGCCCCGCATGGGGCTCTATGCTGACAGCTCAGAGCCTGGAGCCTGCTTGGGATTCTGTGCCTCCCTCTCTGTCTGTCCCTCTCCTGCTTATGCTCTGCCTTTGTCTCTCAAAAAAATAAACATAAAAAAAAGTATCTCCCATAGTTATTAAATGCTTTAAATTATGTCCTTTGTCCCAAAAACTGCATTAAAGCTTTCTCTTGCCCTACAGATCTCCTTTGCGGAAAATACAAATACCCATAAAAATAGTTCAGAAAAGGCTACATGACAAAACATTGATCACAAAATTGAGAGTAACTCTAAAATTATTAATTTCCTTTCAGGGTGGCAATAAAATTTTTCTTGTTTTCGCCTGCTGTTGTCTTCCTGCCTGCCTGATGATAAGAATATGTGCAGATCTTATGTTCCATTATTAGTTTCAAGGTAAAAATAAGAGTTAACACTTAAATAGACCTTATTATGCTACCAATACTGTTTGGCATGAGACACACTATTCACCAATTCTCATAAGTGTTCTATCAGCCAACTTCTACTCCTTGTCTTATTCTGCAGTTGAAGGAACCAAGGCAGAGACAGGCTAAGTCATGTATCCAAGGTCACACAACTTCAACAGTCTGGCTCTACAGGCCCAGGTCTATTTAATAGAGCTCCTCTGTCTAACACCAAAGTGCTAAGAAACTCAGAAGCTACTTCATTACCAACTGATCCATGAATTTTCCATGACTAAATGGACAAAAATACATCACTTTTTTCTTCTCTGAGAGGATTAGTATTTATCAGGTAAATACGGTAGGCTCAAACTCACAAACCATGAGATCATGACCTGAGCTGAAATCAAGAGTTGGATGCTTAACTGACTGAGCCACCCAGGTGCGCCTAAAAAACATATTTTTAAGAGAAGCTTCAGTCAGTAGTTTTAATAGAGAAATGACTGGTATTTATACTTTCAAATGCCAAATAAAAAAGAATATATTAAAAAGCCATTAATTCTCTGGATGAAAGAAAATCCACCATGTGTTAGGTTATTGGATAGATTTTGAAGATTTCATCATTCAGCTCTTTCCAAAACAGGTGGCTGATGGAGCTCTCGGCCAATTCCCCAAATCTTACAGTAACTGGAACAGGACCCCTTGATGGTGTTTCTTCCTACAGAAGAAACAGAGGCCCAGAGGAGGTAAATAACTTCCCCCAAATTATACAGTAAGTAAAGGACAGAGCATTAATCCCAACTCAGACAGGCTAGCTTCATTTTTTTTAAGTTTATTTATCTATTTTGAGACAGAGAGAGAGAGAGAGAGAATGCACACATATATGCAAGCAGGAGAGGTGCAGAGAGAGAGGGAGAGAGAATCCCAGTCAGGCTCCATGCTATTAGTGCACAGCCCAACACAGGGCAGCATCTCATGAACGATGAGATCATGACCTGAGATGAAATCAAGAGCCAGATGTTCAACCATGGAAGCCACCCAAGTGCCCCTAGACTAGCTTCAATCTTGATGTACCCTAGAACAGTGCTTCTCAAACTTGAGTGTGCTTTAAAATCACCTGAAGAACTTTGTTAAGTCACAGATTCCTGGGCCCCACTCTCTGAGGTCCTGATTCAAGAGATCTGGGATGGAGACCATGCCAGTGTCCCAGCTTATTCTAATGCTGCCCGTCAGTATCATCAGTGTAACAAACTTTAAGTTGTAGAGGCACTTCATAGCTGTCTTCATTGGGCAGGTAAATATTGGCAAATCTATATTCCAGTTTCTTTGTATCCCATACAATGGGAGAGAAACTGTCTTTTCACTCTACACCTGCTATGTAAGTGGAATAGATGATATAAAACAAAAACAAACTTAAGGAAGTGCATGTGGTTGATTAGCCTAGCATTTATTATCTCCTAAGGCCGCTTCCTTAACCCTAGACTGTCATAGACCAAGAAGATTAGAAATAGTGCAGACTCTAGATGGTGACTCTGAGGGACTGTTTCCTCCCACAACGACAAAGGGGAGAAAGCAAGTGAATAGAAAAATACTTCACAATTTATTCTTTGGTCATCTTAAAAGCCAATGTGTTATTTAAACAAACAAACAAAATAAAACCCAATAGTGATCACAAGCATTTTTGTATTGTGAGTGTTGTTGCTGACATGCATCTGGTGCTTACTAAGAACCTTATTACAGTCACTCATTTAATTCCTTCAATAATCCTGTAGGGTAGATAATATATTATCTCTGTTTTACAGATTATAAATCTGAACCTCAGAGAAATTTGGTAATTTATTCAGTCGTTAAGTATTGGAACCCAGACTCCAGTGTAAGTGGGCGAGCTCCAGGGATCCTGCTCTTAACTACTCACTTCTCTTAGGGCAAAAGGTTTTAAACTGTTGGGTTTTCAGATGAATGAATTAGTGTGCTAGGAGGTGCCATACAGTAAAAAAATAAAAGGACAGTATAGTTCAGAAACCTTAACATTGGGGATTAAAGACAAATGCAAAGAAAACATTAGGAAATAATAAAGGAATGAATTTAAGTGGTAAGGTGCAAAGGTAGGAAAGATCAATAAGATGATAGATTAAGTGCACAGTAAAACTGAGTAGCATTGTAAAGGGAAAAAGAGACCTGAGTTCTTCAAGGAATAATGCATGGGCATGGATATAAAGAAGCTGATAGAATTAGCAGCGGATAATTAAAGGAACAGGAGTAGAAATGAAAAGGCAAGCATAACTGCCAGGCAGAGGTTAAAAAAAAAAAAAAAAAAAAGGAAAAAAAGAAAAAAAAATAGAGTTAGGAGGTCATAAAACAGAACCATCCATTAAGACCAGATTTCATGGTTTACTACAACCATAAATACTCACTTGTGATTTTAAATATGGTTGTATCACAAAAAGGAGTTTCATACTAACATTAATAGAAGTAATATCAACAGATCTTTTTTAAAGATATGTGAACTGCAAACTATATAATGCATATTATAGGTAATTTGTCCAATAAGATAATCAGACTCTGATAGAGATTAGCATGCATGATATTTATTGGTGGAAGATCTCCAGTTTTACAACTTCTTGTGGAGGTAGTGAGAGAAGCAAGATTGGGCACGTGAGGAAGATGACTTCGGATGGAGTCAGAGACCTAACAACGCCCACAGGAAGACACACAAAAATATATATAGCTTGCCGTTTATAGTTCCCACTTCTACCTGTCTTGAATGTGGATTTCTCAAAGGAAGGGATTACTGTCATGGATAAGGGCAGTTTTAAGAGCGGGCAGACAGTATAGCTGTCTGTGAACACGGCTTCCATTGGCCAGGGGAATAAGTCTTGCAGCGCAGAGCGGGACTCACCTGGGTAATGTGTCACTCCATGCATGGATGCAGTCATCTTTGAGCTAGCCGGATAAGTTCCAACAAATAATCTACCAAGTAAATAAATGCCAAATAAATGATACCCTGATCATAACGGGCAAGATTTCTTTACTAGTGAGTGAATGAGTATTATTATTGCCAGGAGATCCCATCCCTGGATGGGGTGTGTTCTCGCATCTCTACTTTTCGGTTACATATAACCAAGGCAGAAAAACGTCCTTTGTGTGAAACAACTAAAAGCTGCAAAGCCATGATATTGTTCTGCGCCAGGCTATGGAGTTATTAATTCATCTCATGACTTAGAATATTCAGTAACATGAAGGGTAATCCTGGAAATGAGCACAAGATGGCAGCATACACATACGATAGCTACACTTATTTGACACCAAGGAAAATAAGGAATCTCTGTTAGATGAATATCCAGAACTTATTCTAAGGAATAGATGGATGACTGGCATGAAAGGTTATAGTAAAAACAACCTGCACACTTTATTGGGAGTATGTTTCAGTCCTTCAAGGGGACATACTCAAAGAGGGGATGAGAGCGTTAGATTATTTGTCCCACATCATCTGATAGAGAAGTTCTACCTTTCATCTTACCTATAGAATAGCTGTTGCTGACACCCACCTGATAACATCTGTGCCTAAGTTTTCTTGTTGGTAGATGGGGATAATAATATCAATACCTCCCTTGCAGAGCTGCTGTGAGGATAAAGTAAGAGAAAATATACACTGAATCTATAACCGATCCTGGTATGTCATATTAGCTATTAATTTATATTCTGTGCAATTTTCCAATGAGATGTCTGACACTATACTTGCTTCTAATCTAAACTGTCATTTACTAACTGCATGTGGCAGAAGGTTTAGCATGTCACAATTGTATTGCATGTGGTACCTCATTAAGTATTTGGAAAATTTTGGGGTGTGAAAATGGGTCACATTTACAGATGCAGAAACTGAGATACAAAGAGACTGAATATTAATGTGTCTGGGGTACAATTGCTAATAAATGACTACAATGGATTGCTAACCCTCATCTGATTCACTGGAAGCATCTCCTTTGAATCTTTACTGCATCTGAAAGAAAAGCTACATCTGTATGTTACTACCAAATTCCCAAATTTTGATTTTGTGAATCAATCGCTGATACATGAAATTGAAATGTTGTTCTTCTTCTTCCAGTCAGAATATTTAAGAATCGTGTCATTATTTAAAAGTTTAGCCTGCACAACTGAGCATCCTTTTTGAGTTTGCATTACACCACTTCACTTGTGTCAAAGACCTACATTACTACCCATTTTCATTAAAAGAAATCCAGAGGATTTTCCCTTTACCGAAAAAAAAAAAAAAGACAAAACGTGAAAATAACATTCAGCATTCATTTTGCATTAACCCTTTATGAGGCAGCTCACACCCCAAGTGGTGAGAGTAGCACCTCCACGCTCCTTCCTGGGAATCACATTCAACATTTCAGCATCAAGTTGCCATAGCTCTGAACGTTGTCTATGAGCATCTGGGCTTTATCTCCATTTATTTTGTGCATCGGTTAGCAAGATGCACCCTACAGTATAAGAAAATCCTAGGAGAGGTTATTTTTTAGGTCTGGGGATGCTCAATTTTTTTTCCATGTAAATTAACGGTAATGCTTCCTCCCTTTAAACCAGTTTGGCTTACAAAAAGTTTCATAGTAACTCTACTTTCAGGTATCAGAAGAAACTTATATTGCTGGCATTGAATTTTTAGGGAAAAAAACTGGAATCTTACGGAAATATTAATAAGACTGTGTGCGTGGTTTTTAATCTTCTACTGTAGAGTGGAGAGCAAATGCAAAAAATTCCAGAATGTTGTCTAAGCAGTGTGAACTAAGAACAACACAAAGGAGTGGCAAGCTGTAAGTAGGTAGGTATATGGCGTTTGAGCCAAGTCTTGCTCAAAAATCACCAGCAATTAAGTCACCTGCCCATGATGAAGACAGCCATCCAGTATTTGCCTTTGCACCCATTCATGACTGTGAATGTGACCTAATACACTGTTTCATTGTTTTTTCTTAATTTGGGTATTTAAATCTTATAGATCTTGATCAACACAAAAGAATCTATAAGAAAAGTCTAAAAATGACAGAACGCTTTGAGTAATGCAATGATGACAAGATTGATGACAGATAGATAGTAAATTACCACTCTGTATAGTTTTCTCAGCTGCCCATGATATCACCGTGGGGATTTCTTTTGCTTTGGGAAATGTGTGATATGCAACCATATTAAGCTGCCCATAAGAACAATTCTCAGGGCTGTAAAATGAGCCCATCTCATGGCAATGTGAAGACTATAAAAGTAGGTATTTACTGCTTAGTTCCAGAAAATCCATTAGCATTTTCTATGTAAGCACTCTTTAATAACTTTTTCAAGAATATTTTTATTATAACATAATACAAAATTTACTGATGTAAATTTCACATGTATATGTTATTGGGCACCTTAGCCCAATATTGCTGAAGATCAGTTTCCAATAGCCAAATAGAAAACTAAACTATTTTAGTCACTCACCACAAAAGAATTTTTTAATACTGTATACTTGAGCATACGTCACATGTCAAGTGTTTATTTAAAATTTTTCAAATTTACTATGGTATACAGCACATAGATGGCTTTCCCACTCCCTCATTTACCCACCTTATAAATACACAGCAGAAAAAAATGAGCTCTTACAAAACTTTAGAAAGTAGCATTGTGTGCAGAAGCCAGAAGACTGATGTCTTTATAAGCATCAGGTTGTTAAAACTTCCCACTGGGTAACAATAACACATAGCATTATCAAAATTTCACTACTCTAGAATTTCAGCAGAAGCATGATATTCCAAACCTTCTCAGAGCAAAAATGCCTGGAGTCTGGATGAAAATGGAATAAACCTTAATAAACGTATTGAATCCACTTCCTGCTTCTGTGGTTAACAGAAATGGGCACTGCTGAGGGACTTTTCACCAATCTGTATTTTAAAACCATACAAGTGGATATTTAGCTATGTAAATATCCATGTAAGTGACATTAAGTGTATCTACAGAAAATTACATACCTGAATATACAAGCACTACTATAAATTGTACGATAACTAAAAACATATCTGGTGCCTTGATACGTAGTGTTTTATTTTTTTTACACTGTTCTTGGCAGTTCCATCCTTCACTATTTAAATATTTGATACATTTACTGAAAAATAGGTTTTTGACCTATTAGTATTCCTTTCTGAAAGAACAGAATGTACAAAATAATAGTAATAATAATAATAATAATAATAAAATAGAAATAATTTCAGTTGCTTTAAAAAATATTTGGTAAATGATAGTCATTAAGTTACTTTTTGTCCTTTAGTACTGAAACAGACATAGAAGTATGAAATGAATTAATTTTGAACATTTTGTTCTGTATTCCAAGGATGAGGAAGTTGATTTTTAGAAAATGTATGACTTATCAGTGTCACAGATAATAAGAAAACTCAAGTCAAACCTCTAGCATTTTAAATCCAGGATTAGTGTTATTTTTATTATATCACAACTGCATTGAGTAACATTTATAAATATGTATATGTTTATCCACATGTTCATATCTATATGTATTTATACCTTTCTAAATATGTATAATACTGTCTAATTTGTTTTATCTCATAGTTGGTGTGCTTTATGTCTAATATTTAGATCTATGATGAATTTCAAGTTAATTTTCATAAGCTTTGTGAAATAAGAGATGAGACTGATTTTTTGGTATATGGCTAAGTAACTGTTTTGGCTTCATTCGTTGCAAAGGTTACTTTCCTCCACTGAATTGCCTTGACACCGTTTTGAAAATCAATTGCCCACATATGTGTTCATTTATTAATGGACTCTGTACTTTCATTCATTGATCTACATGACTATTTTTATTCCAGTAGCACTCTTTCTTATTTATATAGCTTTATAATACATCTTAAAGTCGGGTTGTATAAGTCCTCTAACTTTATCCTTTTATGTCAAAATTATCTTGGTCTTACCCATCCTTTGATTTTCAATATAAATTTCAAAATCAGGTTACCGATTTCTTTTTTTTTATTTTATTTAAAAAAAAAATTTTTTTTCAACGTTTATTTATTTTTGGGACAGAGAGAGACAGAGCACGAGTGGGGGAGGGCAGAGAGAGAGGGAGACACAGAATCGGAAACAGGTTCCAGGCTCTGAGCCATCAGCCCAGAGCCTGACACGGGGCTTGAACTCACGGACCGCGAGAACGTGACCTGGCTGAAGTCGGACGTTTAACCGACTGCGCCACCCAGGCGCCCCAGGTTACCAATTTCTAAAAAAGAGGTACTCTCCTAACTGGGATTATTGTTGGTGTTGCAAAGAAAATCTGTATATACTGGTGCAGTATTGAGTTTTACCATCCATGATATCTCATCTTTATCTAGGTCTACCTCAATATCTCATAGCAATATCTTATGTACAGGTCTTGAATACCTTTTGTTAAATTTATTAATAAGAATGTCATATTTTATGCTATAATACTTAGATTATACAATTTCAATTTTTGATGAGTTGGGGCCAGTATATAGAAATATAAATTTTTGCATATTGATATATATTTGTAACCTGTCTAAAATCACTTATTAATTCTAGTTGCTTTTGTATATTGGTTTTGTAGGATTTTCTGTATAGATAACCATTTTATCTGCTAATAGATGTTTAACATTTACCTTTTCTATGTCTATGCCTTCCCTCCAGTTTTACTGAGATTTAATTGGCATATAACATTGTATGCCTTTAAGGTATATAACATAATTATTTGATATGTGTGTGTTATATATATTTTTTCTTTTCAAATTTTTATTTTAAATCCTAGTTCATTAACATACAGTGTAATATTAGTTTGTTATAGAATTTAGTGATCAATCACTTATATATAATCACCCAGTGCTCATCACAAGTGCCCTCCTTAATATCCATCACCCATTTAACTTATCTTCCCCACCTCCCCTCCAGCAACCCTCAGTTTGTTCTCTAGCTAAGAGTCTGTTTCTTGGTTTGCCTCTTGTTTTTTCACTTCTCTGTTCATTTGTTTTGTTTCTAAAATTACACATACTGGTGAAAACATGTTATATACATATTATGCATGTATATATATAATAAATATGTGCATATAATATACATATATACCTATGCATAATATATATTGTATGTATAATATACATATTATATGTATATGTATGTATGTATGTATAATAAACACATTATATGTATAAATACACATATAACAAATATGTATATACTTATACAATATGTTTTTATATGTATACATATGTATTTATACATACATATATGTATTCATATGTAGACAGATATACTATATATGATATATATATTTACTACATAAATTTAGTTAACAACCATCACCTCACATAGTTACAAAGAACCAATCATTTATTTAAAAGCCTTATTCACAGATTGTCCAGTACATTATGCTTTGGACTAGTGTAATGCCAGGCTGATTCAGAAATTCTCAAAACTAGTACTATAGAAATGAATACTAATATACTGAGAAATCATTAATTAGGAAATACTCTATATTACTATTTATTAATTTTAAATGATTAATTCAAATTGCCTATAGGTATCCAAATTCTATATTTAATGTGATAAATTCTGTCTGAAAAAAGACTAATTAGCAATATTCCTGTAACAGGAAAAATTGCTAGAAACCTATATAATACCAACTCACCAATTGTTCAAGCAGAAATTGTTACCCTATGTAACATTGTCAAGAAAGAAATAATTCCATCAGCCAGCAACATGCTGAAGAAAAGATTAATTAAACAGCAACAGTGATGCCATAAATATAGTAATATTTTAACTGATTCTTTTTAAGTTTTAGGCACTTTTAATATATGTGGGAAAAAGAACACCACAATGACCACAGGCACATATTTGTTCAGGCTCCAAGATCTCTGAGAAAACTCAAGATCAGAAGGTGAAAGGACTTGAGTGAATTGTCCTTGGGAAATGTGGTCTGTTCTTTAGTATGCAGGTAGAGATGTTTTGCTTAAAGGAAGCCAGATATGTGTGTGTGTGTGTGTGTGTGTGTGTGTGTGTGTGTGTGTGTGTACAGCACAGTGCATTCACTCCCTTCTTTGTCTTTGCTTCTATCGTAAATTTCTTATCCAAACATAGGTATCTTCAAGACTGCTCTCCTATGCAAGGTACATATGATAGCTGAATCAGATGTACATTGTTTACATGCTTTGCTAACCTTCTATTGTTAACCATTGCTGATTTGTTTTTCCTGAAAACGTATATAAGAAGATGTACAATAAACCTCGGTACCTCGGGCTGTTGGCTCTGGGTGTCCTGTGCCTCACTATACTGTCATCTCTTGTTCTCAGTTTCTTTGCCACCCCAGGTCCATGGCCCATTGAGGTAGACAAATATACAAAAAGTTTGCTTTCCATAAACAAGGCTATAATGCAGCAGAAGAAATGGAGACACAGAGGTAGTAAACAACATCCCCACAATCATACAGTTATTAAATGACAGAGCAATAATTCCAACTCAGACAGTCTAACTCCATTCATAATATACCCTGGGACAGTGCTTTATAAATTTGAGCGTGCTAAGAATTACTTGAACAACTTGGTAAAGCACAGATTCCTGGGCCCCACTGTCTGAGATCCCGATTTGGGGAAGTCTGGGGTAGAGACCACTACAAGCTCCCAGCTGAAGCTCATGCTGCCAGCCAGCATTGTCAGCATAGTGAGCTTTAAGTGAGAGAGGCGTTTCATAACTGTCTTCACTGGGGAGCAGCCCAGAGGCTAGACACTCACCTGAGAAGCAAGATGTCCAGATTCTAAATCAGGGGGTGCTGCCAGATAAACAAATATTGACAAATCTATTTCCCAGTTCCCTTGCACCTTAAAAGATAAGACAAATGGTCTTTCCACTATAAACCTGCTGTGTGAGCAGATTAAGTGCTATAAAACAAACAAATTCAGGGCAGTCTCAGATGTACCAGGTGATTAGCCTTGTATTCATTATCTCCCAGAGGTATCCCTCAGGTTTTTAGGCAATCTTATCCTGGTTCCTTTAACCCTGGATGGGCCTAAAGTACAAGGATTAGAAACCATATAGGCTCTGGAGGTGATGATAAAAGACACTTTCTCATGCAAATGACAAGAGGAGGAAGCAGGTGAATGGAAAAATTATTTTGAAATTTATCTCTTGGTCATCTTAGTCTAAAAATTACTGGAACAAAACATTTAAAATCACTAGCTATCATAGGCATCATTGTATTGCAAGTATTGTAGCTAACACACATATGGTGCTTACTACTGACACTCTTCTAGAACCTTATTCGATTAACTCATTTAATTTCTTCAATAATATTATAGGGTAGATAATATATTTATTTTACAGATTATAAATCTGAACCTCAGAGAATTTAGGTAGCTTATCTGAAATTACAAATCCTGGCACCCAGTTACAAATGCAAATGGACCAATTCCCAGCACCTGCTCTTAACTATTTACCTCCTTTAAGACAAATAGGTGCCAAACCCCTTGGTTTCCTGATGAGCAAATGTGAGTAGGAGGAGCTTAACAAGTAAAAGAATGAATGGACAGCATAGCTTCTGATTTAAAAAATCTGAATATTGGGCAATCAAGAGAAACAGAAAGAAAATATTAGAAAATAATAAAGAAATGAATTAATTTAAATGCTAAACTGCAAAGGAATGAGATGGATGAGATGATTCCTCATGTACTAGTAAAATAGAGAAACATTTCAAAGGGAATATGGAAGCTGAGCTGTTCCCATAAACAAGGCATAGGACGAGGATATGAAGTGATAGAATTACCAGCAGCAAATTTAAGGAACAAGAGTAAGATTGAAGGGAAAACACAACTGCCAGGCAGAGATTTTCAAAAGAAGAAAAAAAATGTCAATACATAGGATTAGGAAACATGAACATAGAACCACCTGGGAAAGCCAGATTTCATGACTTACTGCAGTAACAATGAATACTTATTTGTAATTTTAATCATGGATGAACCATAAAAAAAAGGAGTATCATACCAACATTAATAAGAGGTGACGTCCTAGAGAGCTTCTTCCAAGATGTCTGAACTACAAATACAGATAATGAGTGTTACTATTAGTTTGCCTGATATAATAAGCAAACTTTGACATAGAGATTAGCATGTAGGATGTTTACGGAGGCAAGATCTCCAGATTTACACCTTTCTGTGGAGGTAGGGGGGAAAAAGCAAGAAATTTATCTTGCCACACAGAGAAGTTGAAATATGATATAGTCGCAACAGAGTCTAAATAATCTCAGGGGAAGCAGTAAAACTCTCTCTACATATAGCTTATTTTATTTATATATGCCACATATAGTTTATTTACATATATATAATGTATAATATATAATACATATATAGTCTAACTTTATACATATATATTTTTATATATGTGTATCTTTATATATATATATATATACTCTCTCTCTCTCTCTCTATATATATATATATACATATATATGTGTGTGTATATACACACACACACACACACACACACACACACACATACACTCTAACTTTACACATCAAGGAAATATAGAAGAACAAACTAAGCCCAAAGTTTTCAAAAGGAAGAAAATAATAAAGATTAGGACAGAAGGAAGTGAAATAGCAAGCAAGAAATTAAGAGAAAATGAGAAAAACAAACGGTCCAATCAGCAAAATTATAAATGAAAGACGATACCACAGAAATACCACTGATACCACAGAAATAAAAAATAATGTTAAAAGACTGTTGTGAAGAGCTAAATGTCAACAAACTGGACAATCCAGAAGAAATGATAAATTCTTAGAAACATACTACTTATCAAGACTGAATCAGGAAGAAATAGAAAATCTGAACAGACTAATTAGTAGTAAGAAAATTGCATTGGTAAGCAAAATCCTCCAAAAGAGAAAAGCTCCAGGGCAAAATGGACTAGCTGGTGAATTTCACTAAATATTTAAAGAGGAATTAATACTAATCCTTCTCAAATTCTGCCAAAAACAAAAACAAACAGAAAAAAAAAGAGGAAGAAACACTCCCAAATTCATTTTAGCACGCCAACATTACCCTGATCCCAAAGCCAGATGAGGACACTACAAGAAAAGAAACTGCAAGTCAATATCCCTGGTGGATATAGATGCAAAAATGTTCAATGTAATACTAGCAAACCCAATTTAGCAACACATTCAAAGTATCATACATGTGATCAAGTGGGATTCATCCCTGTGATGCAAGAATGATTCAACATATGCAAATTAATAAATATGATACATCATATTAATGGAAAAAGATAAAAGTAATATCATATTTCAATAGATGCAGAAAAAGTATTTGAGAAAATTCAACATTCTTTCATGATAAAAACTCTCAACAAATTAGGTAGAGAAAGAACATACCTCAACAAAATAAAGGTGGTATATGACAAGCCCACAACTAACATCTTAGTCAATGATGAGGTTGGCAGATTTTCTTTACTCTAAGATCAGAAACATCATGAAAAATTATATGCCAACAAACTGGGCAATCTGGAAGAAATGGATAAATTCCTAGAAACTTATAAACTACCAAAACTGAAACAGGAAGAAATAGAATATTTGTAAAGACTCATAACCAGCAAATAAATGGAATCAGTAATCAAAAATCTCCCAACAAACAAAAGTTCTGGGCCAGATGGCTTTCCACGGGAATTCTACCAGACATTTAAAGAAGATTTAATAACTATTTTTTTTCAAACTGTTCAAAAAAAGAATAGAAATGGAAGAAAGACTTCCAAATTCATTCTACAATGCCAGCATTACCTTGATTCCAAAACCAAAGATCCCACAAAAAAGGAGAATTACAGGGAAATATCCCTGATAAATGGATGCAGAAATTCTCCACAAGATACTAGCCAATCAAATCCAACAGTACATTAAAAGTATTATTCTAGGGGCGCCTGGGTGGCGCAGTCAGTTAAGCGTCCGACTTCAGCCAGGTCACGATCTCGCGGTCCGTGAGTTCGAGCCCCGCGTCGGGCTCTGGGCTGATGGCTCAGAGCCTGAAGCCTCTTTCTGATTCTGTGTCTCCCTCTCTCTCTGCCCCTCCCCTGTTCATGCTCTGTCTCTCTCTGTCCCAAAAATAAGTAAACGTTGAAAAAAAATTTTTTTTTAAAGTATTATTCTATTCCTTGTCTATGGGAGTGGTTCTACATCTGGAAATCAATCAGCATGATACAACCCACTGATAAAGGTAAGGATAAGAACCATATGATACTCTCAATAGATGCAGAAAATGCATTTAGCAAAGTATAGCATCCATTCTTGATAAAAACCCACAACAAAGTAGGGAGAGAGGGAAAATACCTCAATATCATAAAGGCCATATATGAAACACCCACGGCTAATACCATCCTCAATGGGAAAAACTGAGAGCTTTTCCTCTGTGATCAGGAACAAGACAGCAATGTCCACTCTCACCATTACCATTTAACATAGTATTATTGGAAGTCCCAGCCTCAACAATCAGACATCAAAAAGAAATAAAAGGCATCCAAATTGGCAAGGAAGAAATCAAACTTTCACTATTTGCAGACGACATGATACTCTATGTAGAAAACCCAAAAGACTCCACCCAAAAATTGCTAGAACTAATACAATTCAGCAAAGTTGCAGGATATAAAATCAACATGCAGAAATCTGTTGCATTTCTATACACCAATAATGAAGTGGCAGAAAGAGAAATCAAGAAATCGATCCCATTTACATTGCACCAAAACCCATAAAATACCTAGAAATAAACCTAACCAAAGAGGTAAAAGTTCTGTATTCTGAAAACTATAGAACACTTGTGAAATAAATTGAAGAGGAATAGAAGGAAATGAAAAAAACCTTCCATGCTCATGGAATGGAAGAATAAACATTATTAAGAGTCTGTGGTCATGAATAAGGGCAATTTTTAGAGAAAACAGACAGTAGAGCCATCTGTGGTCAGGACTTCCAGCTCATAGAGGAGTAAGTATTTCAGTGCATTAAAGGGACAATGCATTGCAGGATGCATGGATGCAATCATCCCTGAGTTAGCCAGTTAAATTTCAGAGCTAAGCACTCGATAACCTGGTCATAACAGGCAAGATTTCTTTGCCAGTGAGTGCTTTACTTATTATCATTGCCAGGAGATCCCATACCTAGATTGGGTGTTTCCTGTCAACTCTAGTTCTTTTAGTTATATAATTTTTATAGAAATATGTAACTTTGGTATGAAATCATTAAAGCTGCAAAATCATGTTGTTGTTTTTTCTCTGTGCCAGGCTATTAATTCATCTCTGGTGTAGAAAATTCCTCACGTGAGGGATAATTCTAGAAAATGACCACAAGATGGCAGTATATACATATGATAGTTAAACTTTAGCTGCCAAGGAAAATCAAACTCAGACTGATATCCTAAAACCATTCTAAAGAGTAGATAAATTATTCCATAAAAGTGTAACTTACAGTAAACAAACAAAAAACTTCCAACGTTGTTGGCAATATGTTGCAGTCCTTGGAGGAGATATACACAATGAGGGAGGGATGGAAGTGCTGGGGACATTATTTGTCCCACCCCTTCTGATAGAGAGGTTTTACCCTCATATCACTTGTAGAATAGCTCCTGCTGACACCCAACTTATCCGTGCTTCAGTTTCCTCATTTGCAATTAAGGACAATAATACTACTGCCTCCCTTGTAAAAAAGCTGTGAGGATAAAGTGAGGGAAAATATATACTGAATCTATAACAGATCCTGCTATTTTGTATAAGCTATTAATATTTATTATTCATAATTTGCAATTGAGCTACCTGACACTATACTTGCTTCTGATCTAAGCTGTCATTTATTAATTGTGCATGTAGTAAAAGATTTAGCATATCACATTTGTATTGCATGGAGTTTTCATTAAATCTTTGGACCAAACTTTGGGTGTGAATAATGGAACACATTTATAGATGCAGAAACTGAGATGCAAAGGGATTGAATAACATGTCTGAGGTAAAACTGCTAATAAATGACTAGGATGGATTTCTAAGCCTGCTCTGACTTATTGGAATCATTTCCATCAACTCTTTACTATATCTGAACATGATTACCAAAATTTCATTTTGCGATGCATTGGGTGATACGTTAAATCGAAATATTTGTCTTCCTCTCCCTACCAAAATATTTAAGAGTAATCTCATTATTTAAATTTAAATTTTTAGTTTACATGGCTCTAAGAATGGGACATGGAGCAGAAACAACATAAAATGCAATACCTGCATGTGTAGATATAGTCAGTCTAATGCTTGTGAAATAAAATTCACGAAAAAACATTCCTACTATAAAAATAGGGGAAAGTATATAAGTTAAAATTAAAGGATAAAATAAAGAGATAAAACACCTTAGAAAGTAAAGAAAAATATGTTACTTATAAAGGGGGGAAAAAACATTTAACATCATATTTTCCCAGAATATTACATAGCAGAAGATATTGGAAAAATGATGGTTAACTGATTTAGAAAAAGTGATGTTTGTGTGTTCCTGTCCATGGGAAAGAGCCAGGATAGGAAAACTACTGCAGGGGTGCCTGGGTGGCTCAGTCAGTTAAGTGTCCAACTTCGGCTCAGGTCATGATCTCATGCTTCATGAGTTCTTGCCCTATGTTGGGCTCTGTGCTGACAGCTCAGAGCCTGGAGCCTGCTTAGGATTCAGCATCTCCCTCTCTGCCTCTCCCCTGCTCGCACTCTCTCTCTGTCTCTCTCTCAAAAATAAATAAACATTAAAATAAGTTATAAAAAGAAAAGAAAAAACTGCAATGTTAAAGACATACCGCAGTATATTATTAGTGCCAGACAAGCATAACTGTCTTTTCTTTGACAGTCAGAAACCCACAAGTTAGAATGAGAAAGATTTTACAAGCACATGGTCTACCAACTTAAAATGCATGGAAGGCTTAGGGAATACTCAGGGTTTTGATGTGGAGACAGTGAGTGCTAGAAATATTTGCTCACATTTTAACATTTTATTTTTATATTTAACATTATTTTTATATTTCTTTACTCATTTCATTTCAATATTTGGATACAAGGAGATTTTTTTTATATTTCTTTACTCTTATTTTTATATTTCTTTACTCATTTCAATATTTGGATACAAGGAGATTATGGGCATTACAAAAGTAAGACACATCTCTCTCCCATCCTGTGACATACATAAAATACAGTCAATGAATAGACTACCCATTGGTTGTATTGGATCTATCCATTGATTGTATTCGGTTTACCCATTACTGGTTTATCCATATAATGATCTTTTGAGTAATTGTCAAGTGAGTCATCAGGCATACTAGTGTCAGAAGAACATTTATCTTCATCCCTGGGATGCTATAAGTAGGATGGTACTTTGGACCTGACATATTTAATAACTGGAACTCATTATAAATTTTATAAATTTAGAATTTGTTCTTAGAAATTAAGTGCATGTATGATAGGAAATCTTAACTCACCTCTGTATTATCAGGTGCTGTGATTGGTCTTAGCTAACTAACCAAGTTAGCATTTGGTTATGGAAAGTTGCAGCCCAGTTTCATACTGGATAAAAATTGCAGGTGTTGTAAGAGAAAATTCCTACACTATATGATCATTTGCAAATCAAGCTCTTCTCTTCTTTCCAATTGTTTTCAGAAAATTCTGAAACACTGAAGCTGAATATCAGCTTTAATGATACAGTATAAATATGGACATAGTCTGTTGAAAAAAATTATCTCAAAAATGACAGGATGCCACACACATGCACATACAAACACACACACACACATACGTGCACACACACATGTCTTCCTTACAATCAAAACCAAGGCTATATTTTTAGCAAACAATATCTAATTATGTTTTTTATGCAGATATTAATGTGACCACATGTGAATAATTTTGATATTTTTAAAAACATTTTAAAACATGGACATTGTTATCCACTTGGTAATTATTAATTATATAATAATGTTAGTCTCTCAGGTTTCATCCTCCTAATAGGTGACATTTATTTGTGGGAAATAGGGGTGCCTGGGTGGCTCAGTTGGTTAACTGTCTAACTCTTGGTTTTGGCTCAGGCCATGATCGCACAGTCATGAGGTCTAGCTCTGAGTCAGGCTTAAGATTAAGGTTCTCCCTTTACTTCTGCCCCATCCCCACATGCCTAAGCACTCCTTCTTTCTTTCTCTCTCTCTCTCTCTCTCTTTCAAAAAAAATTTTTTTAATTAAATACATAAATACAATAAAATATTTGTGGGAAATAACCTTTCTTACATAAAACACTCTATAGGGTTAATAGAAACTCCTACATCCCCTGCCTCATTTTGTCCTGAATTCTTTCCTAAAAAATATTTTTTATATTAAAATATTTTCAAAAATACTTTAGATAACATAGGATCTATATCTTCCCCTGAGAGTAAACCAATTTGTCAGAAACAATTTCTATATCAACTGTTTTATTTTCTCACTAATATTTGATACAAATTCTGTTATAAACTAAGTGTCTAAATACACAGTATTTGTCCCTGAATTTTCTTTTCTGCTGTCTTGGTTTATTTATACCATCCTGTGACTTTTTCACAATAATGGCTTAATGTTTGTCTTAATATCTGATAGAGTAAGTGGCCCTTCTTTTATCTTCTTTTAAAAAAATATCTATTAATGAACTCTTCTGCTTAGCAGTTGAAGGACCATTAGAAAAATAACTGCTACTATGAATTTGAACTCTGGCTTCTAATTACTTTGTTAAAATTTTAATTTAAGGGATCACCTTTGAATCACCTACAAATCAAGAAATTTTGGAAAACAATTTTCTTTTCCTTTAATTTTTTAATGCTTTTTTAAATTTAAAAAATTATTTTAATTTTTTAAATTTATTTTTGAGAGAGAGACAGAGTACAAGCAGGGCAGGAGCAGAGAGAGAGGGAGAAACAGAATCTGAAGCAGACTCCAGGCTCTGAGCTGTCAACACAGATCCAGACACAGGGCTAGAACCCATGAACTGTGAGATCATGACCTGAGCTGAAGTTGGATGCTTAACCAACTGAGCCACCTAGGCGGCCCTGTAACAATTTTCTTTATTTCAGGAAATGAAACTACATGTTGTGCAAGAATTTAGTGTGCAAAGATCTTACAGAAAAATAAAATATTTGTGATCTGGGTGGTTTAGTCATTTCATTTTGTCCCTATATTTATCTGAGGTCCTTTGCATTTATTAAGAAAACAAATTTGGTGCTCAGACACCAGATTTAAAACCTGAAAAAAATAGATATCATCAGTGTAACACCACAAACCATCTGGGGCATTTTCCTGGTCTCTACTTTGCTTTGGGAGGTCATGATCAAGTCATCTGTACTGACAGTGGGGAAATATGTCCTTGTGGTTAGATGTCTAACAGGTGAGTCACTCACAATCCTCAGGTCAGCTCTGCCACTTTTGACATGTGCTCTTGGGAAATTTGTTTATCCTCTATAAATCCTAGCCATCTCATCTGTAATAGGTGACTATGAACAGATTGCAGCAGTTTCAATGTGAGAATTAAATGAGATCACATATGTTAAACTGCTGTCAGGATGCCTAGAACATCAAAACTGCTCAATAAATCATGGTTGTGGCTATAACATGTCTTAGAAAAAGAACACATAAAGAAAAGAACACAGAAGAACCCCACATTTGACAAACAAAAATTAAACAATACTAAATTGTCTTACTATTTAGTAATTTGTTCTAATATTTATGTAAGAGTAGTATGTTACTGAAAAACATAGACAAACAGATAAAATTTTAGATAGATAAAACAGGTACTTTAAAATGCTTGCATTGTTCATCTATCCACAGTGTTACTGTAGGATTCTACAATAACTTGTTAAAAACTAGTTCTACTTAAATAATCAGGAAAGAGGATTATACCACTATTTGTTTTTTACCTTTATTAACAATGAGAAAAGCTCACGGAAAATTTTTTTTACAATGCCAACTTAGTAGCTCATGGCTATTTTCCTAATAGAGTTTATTGCTTTGTAAAAGAGAAATGTTAATATTTAATAAGAGATTGATTCATTATGTTCATAAAACAAATGATTAAATTGGCTTATAGGCATACAGACTATTGGGCAACTTAGCACCCAGACTCTGTGGAGTGCACATTCCTTATCAGTTTTCAACAGAAATGTGAATTGAAGCTAAAATGCACTAAATTTTTAACCACTTACTAATAGGACAGATTATAGATTATTTCCATTTCTTATGTTGTATTTCAAAGTTGATTTTTAGACTACTTTTAAAAGTTACCCCTCCGTGATACAAATACACCCTATTTTTCAGTATAAAGAGATATTTATTAAAATAGAATATATTCTGGTTCTTATAAGACATTTCAATGTTTCAAAATGAATTCACAGCACACAACATCCGACCTTTGACTGCAATGGAAATAAATTATAAATCAATTACAGAAATTTATCTGGAACATTCTCAATTGTTTTCTGACACTAAATAATTCACAAATAAATAGCTCACAAAGCCCGAGACAATAATGGAAAATTAAGAAACTATTGGAACTAAATGAAACTAAAACCAAATATCCAGTAATTTGGTTAAAAATTAAAGCAGTGCTTACAGGGAAGTTTATATTACTAAATGCCTATGTTAGAAAAGAAGGAAGTTCTTATTTTATAATTCTAGGTAACCAAGACAATATGGTATTTTCATCAAGATGAACAGAGCCTAGAACAAACATAGACATAAGTGACCAAGTTATTTTCAACAAAGTCGAAAAACATTCTGTTGGAAAAGAAAAGCCCCTTCAACAAATAATGTTGCAACAGTCTGGTATCCATATGCGTAAAAACTGAACATTGATCTATACGCTGAAATTTATGCAGAAATTAACTCAAAATGGATCCTTGACATAAATGTAACATCTAAAACATCTGGAAGAAACAAAGACATGTGTGAGTTGGTAGGCAGTTTTCTTAGAATCAATGAAAAATAAAGTTCATAAGTGAAAAAAATGATAATTTGGCCTTTTTCAAAATTAGAAACGTGTAATTGATACACTGTTAAGCAACAAAAACACCATTCAGGGGCGCCAGGGTGGCTCAGTCAGTTGAACCTCTTGACTCTTGATCTCGGCTCAGGTCATGATTTCCCCATTTGTGAGACTGAACCCCATGACGGGCTCTACTCTGACAACTCAGAGGCTTCTTGGGATTCTCTCTCTCCTTCTATTTCTGCCTCTCTCTCAAAATAAATTAATAATAATAATAAACACAATTCTTCAAAACTGCATATGTGATACTGAAATTGTTTCCAAGTTTACATAAAAATTCTGACAACAAAAAGACCTATATGTATGTATATATATACATACATATATATAAATTTGCAAGGTTTTGAACACATGCTTCACTGCAGAAGATACAGACAGGAAATAAACACATGAAAAGATGTTCAACATCATTTATTGTTAGAGAATTCCAAATTAAATGATGAAATAGAACTATAAACCATTAGAACAAAAATTAAGAAGACTAAGTAAAAGAAGGTATAGCAGTTGGAACTTGAACACACTGTTGGTGGAAATGTTAACTGGTACAACCATATTTGAAAAGGGTTGGCAGCTTCTTAGAAGTAAAAAAATTTACAACTATCAGTCTTGTCCATTCCATTCCTAAGGATTTAACCAAGAAAAATGAAATCGTATATCCATACAAAGATTTGTACATGAACGTTTATAACAACTTTTTCTTTGATAGTAAAAAAAACCAGAAACTATTATAAATACATCAATAAGTGAATAAGAGCCATCCAATGTTCTAGGTAATAAATAATTAGGAGTAAGTTTTCCCTCAGATCAACTGAACAAGGATTTGAAATATTACTAGGTACACATAGCTGTGATTTGGAAGCGCGGGTAAGAATACATCAGCTTGCCAAAAAGTAGCTATAGTGTCCCTGTTTGTGATTAAAATTGGAGATACAATAGAAACGTTGCTGAGACCAAGATTTCCTGGATTAGGGTGTAGAAAGTGAGTGGCGGAAAAGTAAGCATGACAGTGTGTATTCAGAACAATGATTGGAATAAAAATTAACCTACTTAGACCACTGCAAAGTTGTGAGATACCCACCCAAACAGAATGACTTAAATAAATTGTCATTAGAATATTAGCAGAAGCTGGAATTGAACCTACATAAGCATTATGTAGTCATGTTATCTAATTCTCTATGCACACTCATCCTAAAACAATAGCTTTTTAAACAATTGCAAAAAAAAATTATATGTGTATGTAAAACTTGCAGATCTCTAGATTCTTCCCAATAATAGAGAAAATACTATATGTCCTCAAAGGAATTCCTTCTGAAATAATTAGAGCTCATTTTTAAGATGTACTTTAAATATATACCTGTGGATTCTTAAATCGCTAGGCAGATTAAACTTTCTAAAAAATAATGCCAATAGCTAACTCTCTATGGAGAGTTGGTGGTGTCTTCCAGTGCTTATGGTCCTATAGTCTAGTCTATATTCCATAAAATTCCATATTAACTTACCCACAGATTTCCAATCTGGGAATGTAGTTACACATTGATATCCTATATAAGAACAGACACAAAAAAAATATACTATCATCTCTATAAAATGATTTTTCCTTTCCCTACATACTCAAAGAATTAGAGAGTAATTTCTGGTTGAAACAATATTGTTATCCTTTGGAGCTACTCCTCGAAGTTTTAGTTCTATCAAAAGCTTTTATTTATAATTGATGAGATAAATATTTAAAAATAAGAAAATTGAAAGGTGTCAGGAAATGTAGTTGTGGATATTCTCATATGTTTTATACTCACAAATTGAACAATTAGAACTCTGAGTATCAATTTATTTATTGTTAAATCTCTACAAATCCGTGAAACTTAGTTCTGCATGAATTAATAGAATGTGTTTTCCTTCCTTATCAAATCTCTTTGTACTCATTTCTTGCTTAACTTCTGTGCTCTGTCTTCTCTCTGCAATCCCTTGGTATAGAATGTGCTCAGTTAAGGCTTTTCAATTACTCAGATTCATATTTCCTGAGGCAAGGCCGAAATTCATGTGGACTAGATTACTAAAGACTTGCCTGCCCTAGAGAAGCAACTCAGTACCTAAGCTGGCCACTGCTGATGTCTGATGCAGTAAGGACAAGAGATGAATACATTTTCCTGGGTTTCCAAAGCTGCATTAATATCCTTGGTGTGGAAAGTTCAAATAAGAGTTGAGGTATTTTTGCGACGAGAGACACAAGACACAATGCAGAGCAAGGCAGGCATGATTGTCGGGTGGACACCCTCCCCCCTGGATTTGATTTCCACATATTTTGGGTCCCTCTGAACTGGAATTCCTGGCCACTGTACTGTAAGGACCTGAGATGGGGGAGGGGGTTGGATTTGGAGTCAATAGGTGAGTAAGGGGCTACCTAACTGTAGACCTGGGAGACAATGCGGAGCTCAGAGCAGTGAATTAGCAATGTGGCCTTCTTTGTCCCAGGGGAAAGGCTGATCACTCTTGAATACCGTGCTTCATCAAAACCCATGCCATGAATGAATGGCTAATTGAACAAATGTTTATTTTAAGGTCTTTGCTTTATGAACACCTCTATGTGGTTCCTTTCAAGTCATACCCATAGGCTTCTCTGATTTGCATTCACCCTTCTCCATCAGCTTGAAGTGACAGAGACTCAAATGTTAGTTCATTTGATTTCAGAGTTTGCTCATCATCTGCTACTGTCAATTTCTCACCAAATCTGAGCACCACAAGTTCACTCACCAGTAAGACAATACTGCCAACAGAGATACTGCTGAATCTGCCTCCTTTCATAGGGTGTTTTTTGTATGATCAGTGATGCATTTTTTTAAAAGAAAATTTTAATGTTTATTTATTTTTCAGAGAAAGAGAGAGGGTGCACACATGTCTGAGGTTGGGGAGGCCAGAGAAAGAGGGAGACAGAGGATCCAAAGTGGGCTCTGGGCTAACAGCAGAGAGCCCAATGCGGGGCTCAAACTCATGAACCCAAAGGTCATGACCCAAGCCAAAATCAAACACTTAACCTACTGAGCCACCCAGGCACCCTAGTGATGCATTTTAAAAAAGTAAAAACAAGGGGTACCTGGGTGGTTCAGTTGGTTAAGCATCTGGCTCTTGACTTCAGCACAGGTCAGGATTCATGGTTCATGGGTTTGAACTCCACATTGGGCTGTGTGCTAACAGTGTGGAGCCTGCTTGGGATTCTCTCCCTCCCTCCCTGTCTCCCCTTCACCTGCTCATATGCTCGCTCTCTCTCTCTCTCACTAAATAAACTTTTAAAAATAAATAAATAAAAAGTAAAAACAAGAAAACATCTTGGAACAATATGTACAAATAATTATTATAAATGGGTAACCTGTGTGCTAGAAAATATACACTTTATTTAAGGGATACAAGTATGTGTGACAAAAAGATAGGAACAATAAAAAATCATTCTACAATCCTATTGCACATGTACACTTGGCCCACTGTGTTCTTCTGATAATTTGGAACCCAGGTAAAAGTAATTCCCTCAACATATAGCTTAGAGAAGATAGTTAACCTCTTCAGTTCCTCTCCTTACACATTTGATTTTAAATTTTTTTTTTCAACGTTTATTTATTTTTGGGACAGAGAGAGAGCATGAACGGGGGAGGGGCAGAGAGAGAGGGAGACACAGAATCGGAAACAGGCTCCAGGCTCCGAGCCATCAGCCCAGAGCCTGACGCGGGGCTCGAACTCACGGACCGCGAGATCGTGACCTGGCTGAAGTCGGACGCTTAACCGACTGCGGCACCCAGGCGCCCCACACATTTGATTTTATAGGAAGTCACAAAACCATAAAGTATCAATCTCATTTGTAAATTGCATTTGTGATATTTATAATAATAAAAAACAATAGCCTCTACTCCTTTTGTAGCACAGAGATCCCCCTAAAATATACCACATTTACTTTTTTTTAAATTCTGTGGCATTAGTGCTGAGTAGCATCACATACATTCACATAATTGTGAATTAAGTGATGTCTCTTTTTTGTTGTTGTTGAAGCCACAGTTGTGCAACACCACCATTCATCTCCAGAAATTCTTAGTCTTCCAAACTCAAACCATACCCATGAAACCATCACTACTCGTTTCCCCCTGCCCCCAGCTCCACATTCTACTTTCTGTATTTACTAGTTTGACTATGTTAAGTACCTCCTATAAATGGAAACACACAATATTTGTCCTTTTTCAACTTTCTTATTTCACATAGTAAATATCCCCCAATCTGTGTTAATGCATGTTATAGCATGTGTCAGAATATCATTCCTTTTTAAGGCAAAATTCTCTCCCATTGGATGCATAGACCACATTTTGTTGATCCACTGATCTGTCAACAGCCATTTGGCTTATTTTTACCTTTCAGCTATTGCAAATTATGTTCCTAGGAACACAGGTGAGCAAATATCTCTTTGAGTTTCTGCTTCCAATACTGTTATACACAAAATGAAAGTATTGGATTATTAGTAATTTTATTTTCAATATCTGAAGAAACCACCATACTATTTTTCGCAGCAGCTATATAGTTTTACATTCCTACCAAAAGTTCACAAGCATTCCAATTTCAGCACTTCCTCACCAACACCTGTATATTCTGTTTTGTTTTGTTTTGTTTTGTTTTGTTTTGTTTTATAGTAACTTGCTAATGGGTATGAGTTGGCATAATATTATGGTTTTTGATCTGTAGTATTGAACACGTTTCATGGGCTTATTGTCCATTTGTGTGTATTCCCTGGAATAATATCTATTCAAATCCTTAGCCCATTTTTAAAAATTTATTTTTAATTCCAGTATAATTAATGTGCAATGTTACATTAGTTTCATGTACACAATATAGTGATTCAACAATTCTATGAATTACTCAGTGCTCATCAAGATAAGTGTGCTTTTAATCCCCTTCACCTATTTCATCCATCCCCTCACCCTCCTCTCCTCTGTTTATCATCTGTTTTCTGTAGAAGAGTCTGTTTTTTGGTTTATCTCTTTTTTGTTGTTGTTCACTTGTTTTGCTTCTTAAATTCCACATATGAGTGAAATCATATGGTATTTTACTTTCTCTGACTTATTAATTTCATTTACTTTGGCCCATTTTTTTTTTAATTTTTTTCAACATTTATTTATTTTTGGGACAGAGAGAGACAGAGCATGAATGGGGGAGGGGCAGAGAGAGAGGGAGACACAGAATCGGAAACAGGCTCCAGGCTCCAAGCCATCAGCCCAGAGCCTGACGCGGGGCTGGAACTCACGGACCGCCAGATAGTGACCTGGCTGAAGTCGGACGCTTAACCGACTGCGCCACCCAGGCGCCCCACTTTGGCCCATTTTTTAATGAGATTGTTTTTTTCCCCTTAATTATACTTGTGTTGCAGGAATTCTGTGTTTTGGATACTAACCCCTTCTCAGGTATATGTTTTGCACATAGTTTTCCCCATTCCGTGAGTAGCATTTTCACTCTGCTTACTGTGTCCTTTACTACACAGAAAATTTTAACTTGATGTCATACAATTGCCCATGCTTTCAGTCTCATGTTCACGAATCATTACCAAATCTAATGTCATAAAGTTTTTCCCTGTTTTCTTCTAAGAGTTTTACAGTTTTAGTACTTACATTTAGGTTTTTAATCCATTTTGAGTTAATTTTTTTAAATGATTATTTTTGAGAGAATGAGAGAGTATGGGCAAGGGAGATGCAGAGAGAGAGGAAGAGAGAGAATCCCAAGCAGGCTCCACACTGTCAACGCAGAGACAAACAAGGGGCTCAATCTCACCAAACGTGAGATTATGACCTGAGCTGAAATCAAGAGTTGGACACTTAACCGACTGAGTCGTCCATGTGCCCCTTGAGTTCAATTTTTATATGGTATAAAGTCAGGGTACAACTTCATTCTTTGTCATTTGGATATTCAGTTTCCCCAGCACCATTTGTTGAAAACACTATTTTCCCCATTAAATGGCTTGGGACTCTTTCTGAATATTATTTGGCAATATATGTAAGGGTTTATTTCTGGGCTCTCTATCCTTTCCACTGGTCCACATGCTTGTCTTTATGCCAACACTACATGGCATTTATTACAGTATGTCCCTTGATTTTTATGAAAGAGCCAAGCAGACCTCTTTGTTACCTGATTTTCCACACAGGTTTGACAAGAAAAAGGGAAGGAGTCAGGGTTGATGATAGCCACTCATGTTTCTTAGGGAAAACTCATAAATAGACTTTCTGGTTTCAATAAGAATGAGTCAGGGAAGGTTGACACATGATTCTGATCGTCCCTGAATATATTAGGTAATATGATTGAGAAATTAGTCTCATGCACAGCCATGCACAGCCTCTGTACACAATATCAATATTCAAGTTCCCTTTGAACATTGGCCTGTTCAAAGTAATCAATGACACTTCTTTTTTTACCTATAGTTTCCCTCTACTCATCACTCATATCCCATAAAAAATGCATGTTGGGATTTTTAAAACAGATAAATCCAAAAGCCAACTTATTTCCAAAGAAAAATAAAAGGACAATAAATAGAAAAAATGGCAATAATCAAGTCACCTTCCTCTGCCAATATTATTTCCTCTGGCTGGTTGCCATCATTTCCAGCTGTGAGTGTACATAAACAAGTTTAACTAACAATTGTTGGTGAGGATGTGTTGAAATTGGAGCCCTTGAGCCCTGTTGTTGGGAACGTATAATGACACAGTCACTGTGATAGTCAATATGCCAATTCCTCAAAACATTAAACATAGAACTAGCATATGATTCAGTAAGTCCACTTTCAGGTATTATTCCCAAAAGAATTGAAAACAGAAACTAGACTAGAGATTCACACAATCAAGTTCATAATAGCATCATTTATGATAGCAAAAAGGTGGAAGCAACCCAAGTGTCCATCAATGGATGAATGGATAAGCAAAAGGTGATGTGTACATACAATGGAATATAATTCCACCTTAAAAAGGAAGGAAATTCTGAGCCTTGCTACAACACGGATTAACCTTGAAGACATGCTAAATGATATAAGCCAATCACATAGGGACATATACTGTAAGGTTCCACTTAGATGAGTGACCTGGAGAAGTCAAGTTCAACAGACAGAGAGTAGCATGGTGGTTTCCAAGGGCTGGGAAAGAGTGGGATATGGAGAACCATTGTTTAAGGGATAGAGTCTCAATGTGAGAAGATGAAAAAAAATCCTAAAGATGAATGATGGAGGTTACACAACAATGTGAATATACTTAATGCCATTAAACTTCACACTTAAAAATGATTTAAAAAATGGTAAATTTTCTGTTATGTATATTTTTTCACAATAAAGAAAGGAAAAGAAACAATCTCAATCTAGCTTCTGTCTTCATACAGCAAATTGTGAAGAAATCTTCCCCGTTTTTTGTTTTGTTTTTTTTTTTTTTGGTTAGAACATCCATTTACTAAATTAACACTGTTCTCAACATAGAAACAAATAACACTTCAGAAATTTTGTTTTTACAAGTATCTTTTAAATGTTTATTTATTTTTGAGAGAGACAGAGACAGAGTGTGAGCAGAGCAGGGGCGGAGAGAAAGGTAGACAAAATCCGGAGCAGGCTCCAAGCTTTGAGCAAGCTGTCAGCACAAAGCCTGATGCGGGGCTTGAACTCACAAACTGGGAGAACATGACCTGAGCCAAAGTTGGATGCTTCACCAACTGAGCCACCTAGGGGCCCGTTTTTACAAATATTTTAAACATTGTATTACAAACATTACACAATGGTGGATACATCCATTCACTGAAATAACACTATTCTAATGGAGGGGAACATGCAGTACTTATAGTCTTTCCTTCAGCGTTATTGAGGTATAATTGACATATAGCATTGTGTAAGTGCAAAGTGTACAACATAATGCTTCAATACATGTATATATTGCAAAAATGATTGATACAATATAAGAAGCCTATTTGAAGGTTAGAAGTGTAACTTTTCTTTTGATAACTGACTTCATTTAACCCATTACATGTATTCAATACAGATTTAATTAACTCATGTAAATCAGATATACTTACCTACTATTAATAAAATTAAAGTTTTACATCTTTAAGACAAGTCTATTTTCTCAGCGACTGTGGCTTTTTTGAGACAATGTTGTATAACCATGCTAATTTCTTTCAGTTAGCTCCTGTTCCGGAGCTAATGAAGTCATTAGCTGTCATGAAAAAATACAAGGTCTTGAATGAGGTCACATGGTGGTAGAACAAGTCTGCAAATCCACTTGCTTTTTTACTGAGATAAAATAGCTCATTGTTCACGTACTATGTTGTGGAGATAGAGAGATGTTTATTGGATCATATCTTTTACCTTATTTTTCCCCAGTAGCACTTACTGAATTTTGTTTAATTGGTACCTGAAATCCTAATTTATAGTAATCAACAGGGCCTCAGTTTATTAACATCAATGTCATCTACTCCTCTTTTGATACAGCCTGAGCTAACACTGTTGCAACCTTTATTAATGCTAGAGCTAAAGATAGAGTTCAACATAACCTCATCAAATCATGTGAGTTATAGCTGTTAAGGTTGGCCTGATTCAATGGATGGCATAACTGAAACCTTTTTAGTCACTTTTCATTTACTTCTCCTCACTTTTTCATTTACTTCTTTTTCAAGTCAATCACTAAAGCGATCTACAAAACAGAGTCTCATTAGTTAATAATTAAGGCAAATATTACTTAATTGAAAGTGGTTTACATGTATCATATATTCATTGTAACTTCCATAAACATATGAAAAGCAGGAATAAACAACATCGCACGTCCTTAATTTACAAATATTTGTTCAGCAGTGACTACAAAATATAATGAATATAGGTGGGAAGTCGTCCCTTCATGTCAAAGGAATCACAGAAGATATATGAACAATATGACCTAGTATTAAAAATAAATAAGTTCCAAAAGGTACACTAGAAATATAGGACTAGTGCCAGAGCAGCGTAAAATGGTTTCTGTTTAGAGACTTGGTGAGAGTACAACAAGTAGACTACAGGATATAAGGGATGTGACTGGTTCAGGAACGTGCAGCTAATTCACAGACACTTGGTAAAAAAAAAAAAAAAATATATATATATATATATATATATATATATATATATATATATACACACACACACACATATATATACACACACACACACATATATATATATATTTGTATAGAATCCCACATTTCTATCAAATTTGTATTCATTTTATAAAAATGTGAATGGCATGGTAAATAAATAAAAAGTTCTTTTCACCCTCATCAAAAATTACAATTGACATTTTGTTGATTTTCTCAAAAATATTTGTGTCATGAGTACAGTTGGGATATAACATAAGAACGGGGTGCTTATGTGCAAGGAAGTGCCTAAGATAGTAATGAAATACTGTATTCGGTATAAAAGATAAGTAATATGCAGTCCCAAGGGGTACCTGGGTGGCTCTGTTGGTTGAACGTCTGACTTCGGCTCAGGTCATGATCTCCCAGTTTGTGAGTTCGAGCCCTGCATCATGCTCTGTGCTGACAGCTCGGAGCCTGGAGCCTAGTTTGGATTCTATATCTCCCTCTCTCTCTCTGCCCCTTCCATGCTCATGCTCTGTCTCTCTCTGTCTCTCAATGATAAATAAACGTTAAAAAGATAAATAAAAATAATAATATGCAGCCTCAGGATATTCAGAGGGGAACAATGTCTAATGTTCATGAAGGGCAAGAGACAAATACAATTTGACCTACCACTCAAGGGAGAACTAAGCAAGTTAGTAGAAAGTCAGGGAATCTTGTATCCTGGGGGTGCAGCAGAGAGGGTGCTAGAAGACTTCAGGGACCACACACATCCAGTCAGTCAGGGCCATAAACAGATATCAGTGCATGTGAGCAGGAGGCTTCCAGGCTGAAGAAAACAGAAGTCAGGATACCTAGTCGCAGGAGTACTGCCAGCTCATAAGACAGTTGAGTGTTTGGTTTGGATAAAGGGATGTAATCTAAGACAAGACTGTAAACAATATAGAAAGGAAGGTCTCATCCAAGGAGAGCCAGACACAATGCTGGTCTATATTTCTCAACAGTAGCTCAACAGAGACTCTCCTTGGCCTAAGTAACGAATAAGAGGGCCAAAATCTTCACAAAGGCTGAGGCTCCACATGCTCTTTGTGGATGGTAAATTGCCCTACAGCCCACACCCTAACCTGAGGCCCCAGTCTCTTGAATCAACACCATCTATTACCAAGAACTTTCCTTAATGGAAAATTCTGCCCCAGAAAAGGAAAACAAAAATGACACAGCCAAACAAAACTCAAAACTAAAAGAGATAATCACAAATTTTAATGCTTCCTATTTCCCCTATGCTTCTCCTGTCCTGTTTCTGAGAAAAAGGTCTATCTTGTTATTTTTTTTATTATTTAAAAAAAGTTTTTTTAAACATTTATTTATTTTTGAGACAGAGAGAGAACATGAACAGGGGAGGGTCAAAGAAAGAGGGAGACACAGAATCTGAAAGAGGCTCCAGGCTCTGAGCTGTCAGCACAGAGCCCGACACAGGGCTCGAACCCACAGACCACGAGATCATGACCTGAGCCGAAGTTGGGCTCTTAACTGACTGAGCCACCCAGGCACCCCAGTCTATCCTGTTATTTAAACTGATTCATCATTGCAAAACATAACAAAATATCCCCTCACCCAAAAATGTAAACAAATACCACCCAAATTGTAAACTTACCCTAAATAAAAGTCAACATCAACTTAAAGATCCTACTGTAATATTGTACTACCCTAGGGTATTATAATCTCTTATGACCTATTTACAAAACGTCCTAATTCTGGGTGTTCTGGAAGTATTACACTCATTGTTATACTCTTCTTGTGGTAGTACAAAGTCTTGAAACACAACAAATTGACCTGCTTTTCTACACGACCACTGATTAATAATTGTCATAAAAGGCCTACAACCAAAATTCTCATCCTTTGATTCTCAGATCAGATCATATAAACTTTTTTCCCTCATATCCATACAAATGAATCTAAAACTGGAAACACAAAAAGATTGAAAGTCATAAAAAATAAAACAGAAAAAAGAAACATAAAAAGGAATCTGTGAGTGGAACCACACAAGTACTCCAGACTTTGCTAAAGACAAAAAAAATTCACTTTGGTTTACAAAAGATTCAAGAATTTTCTAAAACACTCAAGAAATAATATGGCAATGCGAAAGAATGAAATTCTGCCATTTGCAACAATGTGGATGGAACTGGAGGGTATTATGCTAAGTGAAATAAGTCAGTCAGAGAAAGACAGATATCATATGTTTTCACTCATATGTGGAATTTGAGAAACTTAACAGAAGACCATGGGGAAAGGGAAGGGGAAAAAGTATTTTCAAACAGAGAGGGAGACAAAAACCATAAGAGACTCTTAAATACAAGAACAAACTGAGGACTGATGGGAGGGGTGTGGGGGAGAGGTGATGGGCATTGAGGAGGGCACTTGTTGGGATGAGCACTGGGTGTTGTAAGGGATTAATCATGGGAATCCACCCCTGAAACCAAGAGCACCTGTATACATTGTATGTTAGCTAAGTTTACAATAAATTATATTTAAAAATAAAAAACAAAAATAAATAAAACCAACATTTTCACACAAAAAAGAAAATCTTTAGAATATAATTTTTATTTTTAGAAGTTTGTAGTTTACGTCTATGACCATACCATCCTGAACGCATCTGATCTTGTCTGATCTTGGAAGCTAATCAGAGTCAGGCCTGGTTAGTACTTGGATGGGAGAAATTTGTAGCTCACTAGCAATTTTTAAAAGGAGATTGATTGCTTTATAAAAATAAGTATAATATATTACTGAGAGATTAGTCTATTCTGATAATAAAATAAGTAACTACATTTGCTTATATTAATATAGATGATCTATCACCTCAGCATCCAGAACTCCGCACACACCATAGTTCAATATAGATTTCACATACATCATCAACAGGAAAGTCAAATGAAACTAAACTGAACATGACTTCTTAAATGACTGTTAATGGACTAAATGATAGATTATATCTTGTGACTTACTTCAAAGTTTTTTTAACATCTCCAAAATTTAATAACCTATATTGAGATCTTCTCCCCACAGGGTTCTTGTTTCTCTAGGAAGGTACACTCAGTCAGGCAGTCTTTCATAGACTTCCTGGATTTCTGAGTAAATGGTGTTTTCCAGGGTCTGGGTGGGAGGGTAATGAGGTGGTATTAGTCAAGGGTTACAAAATTTCAGTATACAAAATGAATGAGTTCTAGGATCTACTATACACCATAGAGTTTATAGTTAATATTGTGTTGTATACTTAAAAGTGTGCTAAGAGGATAGATCTTATGTTAAATGTTCTTATCTCTCACACATGAAATAATAAATACAGAGAGCAGCAAGAAACTTTGGAGCTGATGGATATGCTTATGGCATAGATTATGGTGACGGTTACACAGATATATACTTATCTCTAAATTCATCAGGTTGTATACGTCAAATATGTACAGCTATTTGTATGTCAATCATACCTCCATTAAGTGGTTTTTTAAAAAAGAAAAAAAAAACTATAAAAAAAAAGACTTGCTGGAGAGGCAGTTAAGGGCTATCTGCCCAAATAAAATCTAAAACACCTGGGCAAGAGAAATAGCAAAATATAGAATTGTGTGCACATATGTAAACATCGGTGAAAATTAATTTCAATAAAACAGAAATTTCAGGTTGACCTACATGTGGGGTGATATGGATAAGCATGGTGAAAGCATCAGGGGGGTTTCCCCATATAGGTCTTCTTCACATGCTGGCTAGACTTTTCTCCCATACCAACAACTATTAAGCATGACCCTCGCCCCTAAAAAAATGCATACTTCCTGGTATGCACTGTCAACCTCTTCTACCACTAATATTATAATGAGAGACGAAGTTTTTCAATGTATTGGGTGATCAAGATTGGTCACTTAGGAGTGAATGGTAGTGTTGTCATGTCTAATTTAATAGAAGATGTCATCAATTTTATAATACATGTTTATTATATAGGTCAGCAAAAGGAAAAACAATACTGCTGAATGTCTTCAATTCCAGGAGCATCCTGATTTCAGAGAAATTAAATTGTAAGAAAAGCATGATGTATTTAATATTCCTGATATCACTGCAAGTGTTCAAAATATTTCTGGAAGACCATGTCAAAACAATATAATTAAGATATGTGTAAGTAAAAAGATAAAAGTAAAAAAACCTGATTTTATTATGCTGAGATTAAATGATCCCTTAAGTCACGTGTATATATTTTTTCCTTTGAGTTTCTATTTAAACTAAAGAAGTTCAGCAAGGAAGCCCAATGTAACATCAACCTATTCCCATAAACAGTGTCTTTTTATAGAGGCAATAAATACGAATAATATAGAAATCAATTTATCATTTATAGCAATAAAAACTCTAAAAACTGTGACCATTATCATTAATCATCATGGGATTACAAATTGAAACGACAATGAGATATCACCTTACACCTGTAAGAATGGCTAAAATCAGAAAGACAAGAAACAACAAGTGTTGGAAAGTATATAGAAAAAAAGGAACCCTTGCTGCAGTGTCAGTGGGAATATAAATTGGTGCAACCACTGTGGAAAACAGTGTGAAGTTTCCTCAAAAAATTGAAAATAGAAATACCATACAATCTAGTAATTCCACTACTGCATATTTACCCAAGGGAAACAAAAACACTAATTTGAAAACATATATGTACCTCTATGTTTATTGCAGCATTATTTACATAGCCAAGAATCAGAAGCAACCTAAGTGTCTGTGGATAGATGAATGTTTAAAGAAGATGTGGTACATACATACAACGAAATATTACTCAGCCATAAAAAAGATGAGACCTTGCCATTTATGACAATATGGATGAACCTAGAATGTGTTTTGGTAAGTGAAGAAAGACAGAGATAGATAAATGATGACATGATTTCACCTATATGTAGAATTTAAAAAACAAAACAAATAAACAAACAAACAGATGAAAAGCAGAAATAGAGCCATAAATACAGTGAACAAACTGATGGTTGCCAGAGGGGTTGGGATGGGGAATGAGTAAAATAGATGAAGAGACCTGGGAGGCACAGGCTTCCAGTTATGGAATGAATAAGTCATGGGATTGAAAAGTACAGCATAGAGAATATATATAGTGACTGGTATTGTAGACAGAGGGTAGCTACACCTGTGGTCAGCATAGCATAATGTATACAGTTGTCAAATCACTATGTGATATACCCAAAACAAATATAATATTGTGTACCTGCTATCTTTCAATAAAATTTTTTTCAATAAAATATAAATTAAAAAAATAAACTACAAACTGTTATAAAAGCTCCCTTGCCCAATACCTAGCCTACAGCTTCCATAAGATTACTGGCAAGGAACACACACAATTTTTTTCAATTAGAAAGATACAAAACTGTGATCATTACTTAATTAGAAAATGAGTTTTACTAAGATTTTAAGTCATACTTAGCTTCCCAGATTCATTGCTTTGTTTTAGACTTAAATTGCTCCCTGGCAGAATAAACTTTCCCAGAGATGTTTTTTTTCTTTTTTTAAAAAAATAGCCACACTGAGATTAACATTCTGATATTTTTTAATGACTTAAAATACCTTTAACTCTTCTATTTACATTATATGTTAGCTAGAAATAAAAGTTTTTGTAAAAAATCATTTTTTGTTTATTTTCATAAATGGGATCTCGATAAGAATCTTTTCCCTTGTATTTCATCATCTTTTTCCATTCTAGAAACTTAAAAAAATATTTTCTTGGTGTGAATTCAGCATATTAAAATTAAATTTTAACTAAATTTTAAATGTTAAAATTCAGTATATTATTTCTAGGATGTTTGTTTGTTTCCAATGTTGGCTATTCTGCATATCATGTTATGTCTTCTTTTAACCTGAGGTCTTATGTCCTTATTCTATCATAGGATTTTTTTTCAAATGTTTTATCACCTTCATACATTTTCTCTCCCTTTATGACTTCTCTGTGATGGATACTGTCACTACTGTTAATTTTCCACACCCCTTGGCTTTGTCCTCACTCTTCTTCTTGTCCTCACTCCTCTTCTTCTTCTTCTTTTCTAGTGCATTATGTCAGTATTCTTCTACAAATGATCTGATCACTAATTCATTCTTTAGTTATATGTATTTCTATTTTATTAAACAGCCCATCCCCTTGAGTTTTGTATTTCAACTTTTTCTTTGTCTAATATGTTCCAGTGGTAATGCTTCCTACCTGCTTCATCATCCTTCATATTTCCACTCATTTTATTTCCCTAAGGTTAGTTTCTCATTTATTTTAATCTTGTGTTGATTTCCCATTCGTTTGCCTCCTTAGATACATTGTACTATTTGTTGCCTTTCTCTCATAATGTGGAAACTCCTCAGATATATTGAAATTTTCCTCTTATAAATGCTTTTGCTGCCTTGGTTACTAATGTCTGCGGGGTGAGCCAAATCTCAGGCACTAAGTTCACTTTGTGTGTGTGTGTGTGTGTGTGTGTGTGTGTGTGTGTGTGTGTATGTGTGTGTGTTGAAACTGGAAGAAAATATCAATTAAGAGAGTCTCCTATACTGCAGTGGATGATTCCCTGTTCCTTGCTCCTATTTATACCATGGATGTTATCTATACTCTAGGAAATATTATAGTTCATATACTTCAATACATTCGTCTTTCCCAGATTATCAGTTGAGAGATAGAAACTGCCACACCTAAACATAATTGTCCTTGGCTCCACACTTCACCTAGACAAACATTGGCCTTACATTACTCTACAACTGACACACTTAAAAATGTGGGGGGAGGAGAGATATTTAAAAGTAATCTTTAAGGTACTGGTTTCATGCTTCTTGTGCACATTTATTTTTTTTTCTTTTTTGCCTTTGTCTTTCTTTCTTTCTTTCTTTCTTTCTTTCTTTCTTTCTTTCTGTCTTTCTTTCTTTTTCTTTTTTGCTTGAACCTTTATTTTGCTGAGCTGCGAAACCAAAATTTCAAGACTGTCCAGCACTTATCCTATTAGATAGAATTCACAAGATGTACTCCTTCCAACTACTATCCCAATTAAGTCCATTCTGATTGTACTCACTGGTTTGATGTCAACAGGACACAAGGGAAAGGTGAATAGTGCAACAAAAATCCTCTACAGAAGCCTAGTCTCTCTCTCTCTCTGGGCTTTGGAATTCCAGAAGGCTAATTCTTCTCCACCACCCCTCCCCAAGATAAGCAGGAATTCAAAAATCTTCAACTCTTATAGGACTCCTGTAGGTTTTATAGTTGCTAAAGGAAATCTATCTAATCACTGCTGGCATCCCAAGACCAGGAAGGGACACAGAATGAAAATCAATTGCACACATTTCCATCTTGTACAGAGATTAGTGATGTGTGGTCACATTTTGAATGTATATATTCTTCAAAACTATTTCTATTATGATAGGATTTCAAAATCAATTTTCCTTGTCCCCTGCAGTATTCTAATAACTCCCAATTTCTCTAATTTGTGCTGGAGATACAAAAACACATTCTCATTATTTGTCTCTCCTTTGGCTAGAGCTTATGCAGACTACAGTACTCTCCTTCCTCACCTGTATCTCTTCTCTATGTCAGTATCTTCAACATGTTATAATGGATGAAGCCCCAAGAAATATTACAAGGCAAACATTTTTATTACATTAAAAATCAATCAACTAGATGTAATTTTTTAATTGGTAAATATGTTTTATATTATGCAAATCACTACAGATTCATCACAACTATGATAAATCAGTGGTCTTAAGAGATAAAAAGCTTTGATGAAAATTCAGTAGATGATTGCTCAAGAAATACCACATGTTTTCATTTTCTATTAAAAACTTTGAGACAGCCAGACCAACACTAAACCTTCCTGCCCACTTAGAAAGCTGATCTGAGGATTAACACAACAGTCTGCACAACCTGAACCACAGAATTCAACAGGTACACATTGCTGAGAAGTGAGCTGGGGGAGACAGAAGCCACGGAGGGCAGGGAGCCGCTTTTGTGTGTGGAGTTAGGACGGAAACGTGGAAGGGGGCGGGCGGAGAATATGGGAAAAGCTTCCGCCCAAAAGCAGCTAGAGAGAAAGTGGAAAAGTGGAAACAGCTGCAGGGACTGAACTAAAAAGGAGAAAGGAGAGGGTTTAAATTCCATTAAGACTGTAAACAGGGGAGTGCAGAGTCTGAAACTCCGCAACACAATACCTGGTGGTGCTCTGGTGGGAAGGGTGAATCCCCAGGAGCAGAGTGGAGTCCAGGGTTCTTCAGGCCACACGGGGAGAGGCGGTCCCCTGCTGGGAGGACACCTGGTAGAGGCTGTGTGGGTCCGCCAAAGGCAAGGCTCCAGTGGACCCGAGAGAACAACCACATTTGCTGGTGCTGGAACAAGGTCATTAAGGGTGAAGCCTGGTGCTAGACGTGTGTTGTGATTTTTTCATAATGCCTGAAACACTGCTGCTACACTATCTCGCGAACTTTTTCTGGAGCGGGCCGGCACCCGGCTGCAGTCTCTGGGTACCGGTAGCAGCAAGGTCCTGCAAACATTCCTGAGTGCCGCGGGCACCCAGCCATTGTTCAGTGAGACCCTCCTGCAGAGGAGCAGAATGGGTGGAAGCCACGGTCCCTCAGAAGTAAGGGGTCAGGAAAAACAGCCACATCTGAAACAGAACTCAGGAGGGAGGTGCTGCCTGGGGTTTGGTCACGGACTGTGCAAAAACGGGAAGAGGACCGAAGCTGAAGACAAAGGATGGATGTGCAATTGCTGACTGGGGAGAACAGAGTTTCCAAAAATGGAGAACTGGGCGAGAGCTGGGCGACTCCATGGAGAGCTCCAATGGGGAGCTGGGCGACTCCATCATCACTGCTCCTGCGCATGCGCATACACACCTACAAGCACCACAATCGTCCACCCCAGTAAGCTAAGCAGCTCCACCTAGTGGAGAATGGAGTTATTACATTAAGCCATGCCGAACTGGGCCAACCTCGCACTTCAGGAACACAAGTCTTTCCGCCTGCTTAGTTTATGGGCTATAAAATTCTTCATAGTTTGACTTCTAGGGGAAAATGAAGTAATTTCAGTCATATTTCAGTCTGTTCGCCAGTCCATCTATTCAATTTTCTTTCTCTTTTTTCCCCATTTTTCTTGTCTCTCATTTTCTTTTCTTTTTCTGAATACAAAAAGAGAAAAAAGGGGCGCCTGGGTGGCGCAGTCAGTTAAGCGTCCGACTTCAGCCAGGTCACAATCTCGCGGTCCGTGAGTTCGAGCCCCGCATCAGGCTCTGGGCTGATGGCTCAGAGCCTGGAGCCTGTTTCCGATTCTGTGTCTCCCTCTCTCTCTGCCCCTCCCCCGTTCATGCTCTGTCTCTCTCTGTCCCCAAAATAAATAAACGTTGAAAAAAAATAAAACAAAAAGAGAAAAAATTCATTTTTATTTTTAATTATTATTAAAAATATTTTTGTTTAATTTTTTCTACTATATTTTTACTGTTGTGTAAATTTTTTCAAATTCTATTTTACTTCCATCATTTCATTTTAGTCTACTTCAGTGTATTCATTTTTTCAAATTTTCAATCGATTTCCTTTTTTTTAATTTCCCCTTTTTTCTCTAATCTATTAAGCCATTTTCAACACCGAGATCACAACACGCAGGATCTAGCATCATTTATTCTATTTTTTGCATATGTGTTTGTTTCTAATTTTTTAATTTATAATTTTTTTAATTTTAATATTTTTTAATTTTCATTTTTTTACCACATTAATTCCTTTTCTCCCTTCAAAATGATGAAATGAAGGAATTCACCCCAAATAGAAGAGCAGGAAGAAAAGACAACCAGGGACTTAACCAACACAGATACTAGCAAGATGTCTGAACCAGAATTTAGAATCACAATAATAAGAATACTAGCTGAAGTCAAAAATAGATTAGAATCCCTTTCTGTGGAGATAAAAGAAGTAAAAGCTAGTCAGGATGAAATAAAAAATGCTGTGACTGAGCTGCAATTTCAAATGAAGGTCACGGAGGCAAGGATGGATGAGGGAGAACACAGAATCAGTGATATAAAGGACAAATTTATGCAGAATAATGAAGCAGAAAAAAAGAGGGAGATGAAAGCAATAGAGCACGATTTAAGAATTAGAGAAATCAGTGACTCATTAAAAAGGAACAACATCAGATCTTAGGGGTCCCAGAAGAGTAAGAGAGAGAAATTGGGGTAGAAGTGTTATGTGAGCAAATCATAGTGGAAAACTTTCCTAACCCAGGGAAAGACACAGACATCAAAATCCATGAAGCACAGAGCACTCCCATTTGATTCAACAAAAACCAGCCATCAACAAGGCATATCATAGTCAAATTCACAAAATACTCAGGCAAGGAGAGAATCATGAAAGCAGCAAGGGAAAAACAGTCCCTAACCTACCAGGGAAGACAGATCAGGTTTGCAGCAGATCTATCCATGGAAACTTGGTAGGCCATAAAGGAATGGCAGGATACATTCACTATACTGAATCAGAAAAATATACAGCCAAGAATTCTTTATCCAGAAAAGCTGTCCTTCAAAATAGAAGGAGAGATAAAAAGTTTCCCAGACAAATAAAAACTAAAGGAGTTTGTGACCACTAAACCAGACCTGCAAGAAATTTTAAGGGGGACTCTCTGAGGGGAGAAAAGATGAAAATGCACGCACGCACACACACACACACACACACACACACACACACACACACACACAAATAAAAAAAGACCAAAAGCAACAAAGACTAGAAAGGACCAGAGAACACCACCAGAAACTCCAACTCTACAAGCAACATAATGGCAATAAATTCATATCTTTCAGTACTCACTCTAAACATCAATGGACTCAATGCTCCAATCAAAAGACATAGGGTAATAGAATGGATAAGAAAACAAGAACCATCTATATGCTGTTTACAAGAAACCCACTTTAGACCTAAAGACACCTTCAGATTGGAAGTAAGGGGATGGAGAATCAGCTATCATGCTAATGATCAACAAAAGAAAGCCAGAGTAGCCATACTTATATCAGACAATCTAGACTTTAAAATATAGACTGTATCAAGAGATAAAGAAGGGCCTTAAACCATAATTAAGGGGTCTATCCACCAAGAAGACCTAAAAATTGTAACCATTTATGTGCCACATGTGAGAGCACCCAAATATGTAAATCAATTAATCACGAATATAAAGAAACTCATTGATAGTAATACCATAATAGTAGGGGACTGCAACACCCCACTCACAGCAATGGACAGATAATCTAATAAAATCAACAAGGAAACAATGGCTTTGAATAGCACACTGGACCAGATGGACTTAACAGATATATTCAGAACATTTCATCCTAAAGAGAAGAATGTAAATTCTTCTCCAGTGCACATGGAACGTTCTCCAGAATACACCACATACTGGAACACAAATCAGCCCTCAGCAAGTACAAAAAGATTGAGATCATACTGTGCATATTTTCAGACCACACTATGAAACTCGAAATCAACCACAAGAAAAAATTTGGAAAGGTAACATATACTTGGAGACTAAAGAACATCCCACTAAAGAATGAATGAGCTAACCAAGAAGTTAAAGAGGAAATTAAAAAGTTCATGGAAGCCAATTAAAATGATAACACCACAATCCAAAACCTCTGGAATGCATGAAATGTGGTCATAAGAGGAAAGTATATAGCAATCCAGGCCTTCCTAAAGAAGGAAGAAAGACTTCAAATACACAACCTAACCTTATGCCTTAAAGAACTGGGAAAAGAACAGCAAATAACACCCAAAACCAGTAGAAGACAGGAAATAATAAAGATTAGAGCAGAAATTAATGCTATTAAAACCAAACCAAACCAAAACAAAGCAAAACAGGAGAACAGATTAATGAAACCAGATGCTGGTTCTTTGAAAGAATTAACAAAATTGATAAACCAGTAGCCAGTTTGATCAAAAAGAAAAGGAAAGGACCCAAATAAATAAAATCAAGAATGAAAGAGAGATCACAACCAGCACAGCAGAAATAAAAATAATAATAAGAGAATATTATGAACAATTATACACCAATAAAATGGGCAATCTGGAAGAAATGGACAAATTCCTAGAGACATATACACTACCAAAACTGAAACAGAAAGAAATAGAAAATTTGAACAGACCCATAACCAGCAACGAAATCGAATTAGTAATCAAAAATCTCCCCCCCCACAAAAAAACAAAACAAACAAACAAAAAAAAAACAAAAAAAAACAGGAGTCCAAGGCCAGATGACTTTCCTGAGGAATTCTACCAAACACTTAATGAAGAGTTAACGCCTATTCTCTTGAAGGTTTCCCAAAAATAGAAATGGAAGGAAAACTTCCATACTCTTTCTATGAAGCCATCATTAACTTGATTCCAAAACCAGACAGAGAACTATAGACCAATTTCCTTGATGAACATGGATGCAAAAATCCTCAACAAGATATTAGCCAACCAGATCCAACAATACCTTAAAAAATTATTCACCACAACCAAGTCGGATTTATACCTGGGATGCAGGGCTGGTTCAATATCTGCAAAACAATCAATGTGATTTATCATATCAATGAAAGAAAGGACAAGAACCATATGATCCTCTCAATAGATGCAGAGAAAGCATTTGACAAAATACAGCATCCTTTCTTGATAAAAACCCTCAAGAAAGTAGGGATGGAAGGACCATACCTCAAGATCATAAAAGCCATATATGAAAGACCAAACGCTAATATCATCCTCAATGGGGAAAAACTGAGAGCTTTCCCCTTAAGGTCAGAACAAGACAGGGATGTCTACTCTCGCCACTGTTATTCAACATAGTATTGTAAGTCTTAACCTCTGCAATCAGACAACACAAATAAATAAAAGGCATCCAAATCGGCCAGGAGGAGGTCAAACTTTTACTCTTTGCAGATGGCATGATACTCTATATGGAAAACCCAAAATATTCCACCAAAAAACTGCTAGAACTGATTCATGAATTCAGCAAAGTTGCAGGATATAATATCAATGCACAGAAATCGGTTGCATTCTTATACACCAACAATGAAGCAACAGGAGAAATCAAGGAATCAATCCCATTTACAATTGCACCAAAACCATAAAATACCTAGGAATAAATCTAACCAAAGAGGTGAAAAACTACACTGAAAATTATAGAAAGCTTATGAAAGAAATTGAAGAAGACAAAAAAAATGGAAAAAGATTCCATACTCCTGGGTAGGAAGAACACATATCATTACAATGTCAATACTACCCAAAGCAATCTACATATTTAATTCAATCCCTATCAAAATGACGCCAGCATTCTTCACAGAGCTAGAACAAATAATCCTAAAATTTGCATGGAACCCAAAAAGACCCCAAATAGCTAAAGCAGTCTTGAAAAAGAAAACCAAAGCAGGAGGCATCAAAATCCCAGACTTCAAGCTATTCTACAAAGCTGTAATCATCAAGACAGTATGGTACTGGCACAAAAACAGACACTCAGATCAATGGAACAGAATAGAGAACCCAGAAATGGACCCACAAATGTATGGCCAACTAATCTTTGACAAAGCAGGAAAGAATATCCAATTGGAATAAAGACAGTCTCTTCAGCAAGTGCTGCTGGGAAACTGGACAGTGACATGCAGAAGAATGAACCTCAACCACCTTCTTATACCACACACAAAAATAAACTCAAAATGGATGAAGGACCTAAATGTAAGACAAGAAGCCATCAAAATCCTTGAGGAAAAGCAGGCAAAAACCTTTTTGATCTTGGTTGCAGCAACTTGTTACTCAACACATCTCCGGAAGCAAGGGAAACAAAAGCAAAAATGAACTATTGGGACCTCATCAAAATTAAAAGCTTCTGCACAGTGAAAGAAACAATCAACAGGGGTGCCTGGGTGGCGCAGTCGGTTAAGTGTCCGACTTCAGCCAGGTCACGATCTCGCGGTCCGTGAGTTCGAGCCCTGCGTCGGGCTCTGGGCTGATGGCTCAGAGCCTGGAGCCTA
>NW_024412394.1:15832475-15840764 GCF_014898765.1 Herpailurus yagouaroundi | reverse complement strand
AGATCGTGACCTGGCTGAAGTCGGACACTTAACCGACTGCGCCAGGTCACGATCTCGCGGTCCGTGAGTTCGAGCCCTGCGTCGGGCTCTGGGCTGATGGCTCAGAGCCTGGAGCCTGTTTCTGATTCTGTGTCTCCCTCTCTCTCTGCCCCTCCCCGTTCATGCTCTGTCTCTCTCTGTCCCAAAAATAAATAAACGTTGAAAAAAAAATTAAATAAAAAATAAAATAAAATAAAATAAAATAAATTTTATCAGAAGAACAAAGTCTTAGTAAATCTGATAGCAAACGAACTAGGAATCAGGTCCTTTTCTATAATGGTTTCTTACTTCTCCCTCTTTTATTCCCTACCACCTAGAAGCTTGGTCACCAGTAAGTCCACAGAGTTAGCTATTCATTTTTGAAATAGAATTTATTTGTGTAATAAAGAATTAAAATATGGCTATGAACATAGAAAATAATATAGAATAAAATTTAAAATGTGCAATAGTAATTTTAGAGTAAATGTAGTTAAGCACAGTTAAGCGCTAGAGTTTTATGCTCAACTTCTACTTGAAAGATCAATCGGTATTTTATATATTATTAACTATAATGGAAAAAATGTACTTACTTGCAATTTTAATTAGCAGTTATAATTCAAAACAGGTTTATTTATATACTGTGTCAGGCCCTTGCAAAAACAAGTACAAATCTTGAAGATACATTTTTTGAAGTTGGCTTCACATAATAGACTGATATATCTACTTTCCAAAAGTCATAAAAATTGCTTTTCTTACTAATCTACCCATACAATTAAATCAACATGGAGGAAACATGTATTTTCTGTATGAAACCAAAATGATGGTTGATATTTTTTTCATTACATTTTTCATTACATCGGTATAAAAGCTGGTAAGCTCATGTATTCCCCAGAGCTTGGTTTCCATCACATGGGTCTTCAGATACCAAACACAAAATGAAGAAACATCTAATGAATTCTATCCATCGCTCCCCAAAAGCTTTACTTACAATGAAGATATAGGTATTGTTTAGATGAAGAACATACAAAACGAATTGGAAAATGTTTGGCTAGAAGGAAGACAACTCTTCAGAGACTACTGTTTGCAGTTTGCAGAACAAGATAATTTTCTCTAGGAAGAATGTTGTCAATACAGCAGCACTATATTCACCAGGAATCCAATGGACCTCTCATGTGGCAGGAAACCAGGCCTTCTGGCTGCTCACAACATCATTCAGCTTCCCTTTACTCTTCAGGAAGTGTCTCTTGAATGCTAATCCATCACCCTTAGAAAGCTGAAAGTCAACCAAGAACTTCTCAACCATTTGTACCAAATTCACTTTGAAAATCAGTTTATTGTTTCTCCTATCAGTTGATACAGTAACCTGACTCATACAACTCTTTTTCTACTGATAGTCTAACTTCTCACAAGTTTCTTTCAGGTATTGATAAGGTTTGGCTACATCCAGTTTGGTAAAAAATCATGTCATTCTTTTAACCAAGTGATTCCAAGGGGTCTGGGGGGATCCTGGGGTGCCAAGTAACTATTTAGAAGCATACGATCAGAACATGTGGATGGGGAAAAACTGATCTCTTGTACCAGTTTATCAATATCATGAAGGGCCAGTGTCCCATAAGAAAAGACCTGTCCATGATTCTTGCTGGGAGCTACAGTACTTCATATTTTCTTCACTAGAAGCACTTCTTACCACAGAGAGTCCAAACTGGATTGAATGTGTTTAGAAAATCCACTAGGAGACTTATGTACATCATCTGAAGTGACTCAGGGCCTTTTTACCCATTTCTTGAGTGGTTTGTTGTACCATCTATCTTTTTTGATGTCTGGGGTAGAAATTCTTACTGATGGATTCTCAACTAGGACTTTATGCAGCCAAGCTGGATAAACAGAATCAATTTTTTCCAAGAGTTGAGGTATGTATTTTTCTTTCTTTCCAATCAGACTATTCCTGACAACCATCACTGGCCTGGTCCCATGGCAACATTGCCATAAGTACTATTCCATAGGACCAAACATCAATGAGTTCTGCATGAAATCCTTTTCTCTTTAGAAGTTCTGGAGCAATGTAAGGTAAACACATCTTGTTCAATAAACACTCATGATCATTGTGCCAAAACACTGTTGCCAAGCCAAAGTCAGAGATTTTGAGGTAGTCCCTTTCATCCAAAAGGATATTTTCTGGCTTAATATCCCTGTGAGTTATCCCAATACCATGCAAATAAATCACCCTGCCATGATTTCATGGAAGAACCTCTGAGCATCTTCTTCAGGCATGCCAATGTCTGGCTCTATGCTGTCAAAAAGTTCTCCACCACTACAGTACTCCAATAATAGATATTGAATATTGCCTGTGACAGTAGAATTTCACTACACTCTCATAATTTAACACGCTATTGATACAGATCGTTTTCTTAACATTTTCTAGACAGTCTATGACATGCTTCATGTCTACAATCCTGACTGCAACTACTCCTTTAATTCTTCTCTTCACAGCAAGTTGAACTTTTCCATAGACACCTTCTCCCAAGTCTGCACCAAGCCCCAGTCTTACACAAAGGGCACTTCCATTACTTCATGGTGGACCATGCAGGCCATTCTTTGCCCGCCACCACAAGAATTCCAAATCTGGAATGTATATTCTAAGGTCAACAGAAAGGCAAAGTTAAGCTAAACTCCTCCACATTTTTCAAAAGTTTCTACTAGAGATATTAATGGATTATACCCATAATATGCATCAATTTTTATAGGATTTTTTTTAATATCTCCAAAAGTTAATAATCGGTAATGAGATCTCTTCGCCCTAGAGTTCAATCAGCACTATGGGGAAAAGCAGTCATGCTAGCAGCAATTTAAGGACTTGCTAGAAAAATAGAGGATATTTGCATAAGGAAAACCAAGAAAACCTGCCCGAGAAAAGCAGGAAGATGTAAAGGTTTGTAAACACACATGAAAACTGGATTTTGTTAAGAAGACATTTCAGATTGACCTATAAGTGGGGTGAAATATGCCACCAGGATTTTTAATTTTGGGAGAAAATATCCTCAGGGCTTGATCTCATTACATGAAGGAAAACAGGAGAGACAAAAAGCCCTTGTGATTTAGCTCAATGCAACATACACCGCAAGTTGTCCTTACAGAAAGATGCCAATACAGAACAGCATATTTCATCTTTTGGTCTTCAATACCTAAGAGTTACAACTAATATCCATTACTACTCTGAACAATCAGAACCTATTTATCACTTTAATGACTGACGTTTATCAGTTATTTTATTGATCCAGGCAGCCTTTCACAGTAGGAGTTATTCCTGTTACACAGATGACTCATGCAAGAATTGACACTTTCATGTAATTTTCCAAATGAATGTATACCAACAAATTCAGGTCGCATAATTATAAAACATTTCCAAAAATAAATCCTGCACTGGTGAAGTGGTTTTGACAGAGAAGGTCATGTTTCATTATGGAGGGAAGTTTAGAAAGTAAATTTGGGAATGGGACAAAGAAATACTGTGTGAGAATGAAGGAACAAAAGTGACAGGCATCCCCTGTGAGTCTCCTACACACTCTGGCTAGACTTTTCTCCTGTAAAAACAACTATTAACTTTGTCTCTAAAAGTACAAACTCCTTGCTATGCACTGTTAACATCTTCCACAAATAAAACATGGAAAATTCAAGTGTTTCAAAGTGTAGGCTAATGAAGCATGATAATCTTGGAATGGGTATCAATGGCTCGCTAAACCTTATCTAAGATGTACTGCTTTATAAGTCACTAAAAAGAAAACAAAACAAAAAGAAAACAACCATGAAATGCTATCAATGCCAGAACCATACTGGTTTAGAAATAGTTAAATGCTAAAAAAATAAAATGTGTCCAAATATTAAATACAATGAACTCTGTACTTTCTGACTCAAAATTTCCATTTATTTATAGCAGCTATTTATATTTACAATATTTTATTTTCCTTAAAAGCAAATCAACCTGAGACAATGATAGTTCAGTCTTTACCCTGCACTGCTTCCCTCTCTTTCAACTACTCCAGAAATAGGAGCCAAGCTTTCTGTTCCATACTTTTCCAGTGCAATTTTTCTTTGAGTTCCAGTTGTAAATTCATTAGGCCTAAGTAAGTAGACTGGATCCACTTCTTGCTTCTGAAACTTACATTTAAAGAGCACCAACTATATGTCTTTCTCATAAAAAGACAAACAACTATATTCAACTATGCAAGTCTTCCATATTTGCCCTTGGGATTTAAGTGTAGTTCTAGAAAATTACATAGCTGCACATACAAGTACTACTGTAAATTCTAAAATGTATTCCAAGCAATTTCAACTTAAATTTTTTTTGACAATACTCTTTTTATGGTCTTGTTCTTCACCATGCAAATATAAATATTTAATGACTTTAGGAGAATTACTAGTAACCAAAATAAACAACATTAAGAAGTTGTTTTGTTTTTTGAATTTTGTAATTTTTCAAATAAACAATAAAATTGAAGAATTTCACAGAAAATGCCTGTATACACACCACCTAGATTTTATCATTGACATTTTACTACATGTTTTATCATGTATCCATCCACTTAGCCATCTTTCTACCCATGCATTACTCCAAGTTACTTTTGATGAATTTCAAAGTATTTTGCAGATTTTTGAGGATTTTTACAAACATATATGTGTAACTCAAACAATTATTAACATATAGAAATGTATTATCATTCCAGAAATTTCCTCATGTCTCCACTAAGTCCCCCTACTTCTACCCCAGAAGTAGTCACTCTTCTAATTTTTTGTTCATTATAATTTTTCTCTTTTATTTCATATAAATGAAATCATGCAATATGCACTCATTTACAGAAGAATTCTTTTAACACCACATGCTTTTTGAGTTAAAGTTATATTATTGTATTAACGGAGTTTATAAATATTATTTCTCTAAGTAGCATTCCAATTTATGACTATACCTGGAATATTTCACATTTTTTGGCTACTATGAACAAAGCTGCTATGAACATTCCCATACACCCCTTTTTGTCATCATATATTTTCAGTTATCTTGGATAAATATCTAAAATTATAACTGATGAGTCACAGGATTGATGTAGGATTTTTATAAATAACTGCCAGATCTTCTTTCAAAATGGTTGTATTCCACTAAGAATGTGAGAATCAGTTTCTCCACAATCTCACCAATGTTTGATGCTAATATTTTTTTTATTTTACCATTATTGTATGTAATAGTTTCTTATTGTGGTTTTAATTTTCATTTTCTTGATGGTTAATGAAATTAAGCACTTTCTCATGTCCTGACCAGATACATATATTACACACACACATACGCGCGCGCGCGCGCACACACACACACACACACACACACATCTTATTTGGGAAATGTCTGTTCAAATTTTTGCCTGTTTTTAAAGCTGGGATGTTTATCTTTTATTTTTAAATTTTAAATGTATTTTATGTATCTTGGATAACACTGTCATTAGATTCATGTTTTATGAGTGTGTTTCTCCCAGTGTATGCTTGCCTATTCATTTTCTTGATGGTGAGTTTGATTTAGAATGTTGCCATTTTTTCCAAATTTTTTATGGCAAAATACATATAATGTAAAATTTACCATCTGAATAATTTTTAGGTGTACAGTTCAAATGATATTAAAATACATCCATCATTGTTGTATGACCTCCACCACCATCCATCTCCAGAACTATTTTGTCTTGTTAAACTGAAACTCTGTACTCAGTAAACAATAACTCTCCATGCCTCCCTTCTTTCAGTCTTTGGCAACCACCATTCTACCCTCTGTCTTTCTGATTCTGACTATACTAAGCACCTCGTATGAGTGAAACTATAAAATATTTGTCTTTTTATGACTCACTTTTTCACTAGGCAGAAAGTCCTCAAGTTTCATCCATGTTGTAGCTTGTGCAAGAATTTCCTTCTTTTTTATTCCATTATATGTATATAACACATTTTATTAATCCACTTATCTGTCAACGGTCATTTAGGTTGCTTATATATTTTATTTTTTTAATTTTTTTTAACGTTTATTCATTTTTGAGACAGAGAGAGACAGAGCATGAACGGGGGAGGGGCAGAGAGAGAGGGAGACACAGAATCAGAAGCAGGCTCCAGGCTCCGAGCCATCAGCCCAGAGCCCAGACGCGGGGCTTGAACTCACGGACCACAAGATCGTGACCTGAGTTGAAGTCAGACGCTTAACTGACTGAGCCACCCAGGCGCCCCTATATTTTAGCTATTGTGAATAATGCTACTATGAAAACAGATGTACAAATATCTCTTTGAGATGCCATTCTCAATTATCTTGGATAAGTACCCAGAAGAGGAATTACTAGATCATATAGTAATTATATGTTTAATTTTTAGAGGAACCATCATACTGTTTTCCACAGCAGGTGTGTCTTTTATATTCTCACCAACAGTGTGTAAAACTTCCACTGACTCTACATTGTTGCCAACACTTCTCCTTCCCAGCCTCTCTTTCTTTCCTCCCTCCGTCCCTTCCTTTCTCCCTCCCTCCCCTTCTCTTCTTTTCTCCCTTCCTTCCTTCCTTCCTTCCTTCCTTCCTTCCTTCCTTCCTTCCTTCTTCCTTCCTTCTTCCCTTCCTCCCTCCCTTCCTTCCTTTCTTTCTTTTTCTCTTTTCTTTTCTTTTTTCTTTTCTCCATGAGGATTAGCCCTCTTCATGGGCTCAGGTGCTATCTCACTTTAGTTTTGACTTACATTTCCCTAATGATTAATGATATTGAGCACCTTTTTAGGTGCTTATTAACAAAGTAGCTATTTAAGTCATTTGACTATTTTTATAAAGCTGTTTTTCTGTTGTTGAGTTTTAGGAGTTCTATGTATATTCTGGATACTTACCTCTTATTGGATACACAATTTGCTAATACTGTCTATTTTGTGGGTTGCCTCTTTACTATGTTACTGTGTGATAGTGTTTTTTGCTGCAAAACTCCTTTAATTTTCATGAAGTCTACTTTATTTTTTTTCTTTAGTTGCCTATGACTTCAGTGTCCTATCCAAGGAATTATTGCCAATGTAATATCATGATGCTTTTGCCCTATTTTTTTCCTGTTTTATGGTTTAAAATTTTACATTTAGATCTTTGACTTATTTTGAGGTATTTTTTGTATATGGTATTAGATAAGTGTATAACTTGATTCTCCTACAGGTGAATATTCAATTTTCCCAGTACCATTTGTTGAAAAGACTGTATTTTCCACATTTAATGGTCTTGATACTCTTGTTAAAAATGATTTGACCATATATGTGAGGATTTATTTCTGGGCTCTTTATTCTAGTCCATTGACCAGTATGTGTGTTTTTATGCCAATTCCACAGTGTTTAGGCAATGATAGCTTTGTGGTAAATTTGAAAGGAAGTCCAATTCCTGCAGCATCATTCTTTTCCAAAATTGTTCTGGTTGTCTGGGGTCTCTTTCAATCCCATATGAATTTAAGGATAGTTTTTTTCTATTTTTACAAAAACATCATTGAGAACATGAATGGGATTGCTTTGAATATGTAGATAACTTTGGATAGCATTGACATTTTAATGATACTAAGATTTGTAATCTAAGAACACATGATATGTTTCCATTTGCATTATTTATGTTTCTTAAATTTTTTTTTAATGTTTTTCATTTTTGAGAGAGAAAGAGAGAGTTAGCAAGGGAGGGACAGAGAGAGAGAGGGAGACACAGAATCCAAAGCAGGCTCCAGGCTCCAAGCTGTCAGCTCAGAGCCCAACGCAAGGCTCAAACCCATGAACCGGAGATCATGACCTGAGCCGAAGTCAGATGCCCAACTGACTAAGCCACCCTGGTGCCCCTATTTATGTCTTTTTAAATTTCTTTCAGCGATGTTTTTTAAAGGTTTATCTATTTTTGAGAGAGAGAGAGAGCGTGAAAGTGGGGAAGGGCAGAGAGAGAGGGGGACAGAAGATCTGAAGTGGGCTCTGTGCTGACAGCAGCTAGCCTGATTCAGGACTTGAACTCAAGAACCATGAGACCATGACCTGAGCCAAAGTCAGACGCTCAACTGACTGAGCCACCTAGGTGCCCCTGATAGTTTTTATTGTACAAGTCTTTTACCTCCTTGTTAATTCTCAAGTATTTTATTCTTGCTATTATAAATGCATTTGTTTTGCAATTTCTTTTTCAGATTGTTTATTATTAATGTATAAAAGTGCAACAGATTTTTAAGTGTTGACTCTGTATCCTGCTACTTTTTCTGAATTCATTTGTTC
>NW_024412394.1:15728772-15832075 GCF_014898765.1 Herpailurus yagouaroundi | reverse complement strand
CATCAAAATATAAACATTTAAAAAAAATGACACCATCTGTAAACAGAGAGCATTATTCTTTGTCCTTTCCTATTTAGATAACTTTTATTTCTTTTTATTGCCTAAATTCTCTACTGGAACTTCCAGTGCTATAATAATAATCTTTGCCTTATTACTGATAATAGAGAGATGTTCCTGAGAAAAGAGAAAATATTCCTGATAATAAAGAGATATTCTTGATAATAGAGAGATGTTCCTGATAATAGAGAAAAAGCAATCAGTCTTTCATTATGGAGTATGATGTTTGCCATGGATTTTTCACATATTGCTTTTATTATGTCAGGTAGTTTTCCTTCTATTCCTAGTTTGTTGACTGCTTTTATCATGAAAAGGTGATGGATTTTGTCAAATGTTTTTTCTGCATCAACTGAGATGATGTGTTTTCTTTTCCTTGATTCTGCTAATGTGGTGTATTACATTGATTAATATTCATATATTGAACCACTCTTGCATTCCAGGAATAAATCCCACTTGGCCATGCTGTATAGTTCTTTTAATATGCTGCTTAATTCTGTTTGCTAGTAGTTGGTTGAGGAGTCTTGTTTCAATGTTCATAAGAGATGTTGATCATCAGGGTTTTTTTTGTTGTTTTTTTCTTAAGTTGCCTATGTCTGGTTTTGATATCAGAGTAATTCTGATACCACAGAATGAGCTAGGATGTTCTTCCTCCTCTTCATTTTTCTTAAAAACTTACAGAAGAATTGGTGTTTAGTTGCTTGTAAATGTTTGATAGAATTCATCTGTGAAGCCATCAGGTCTAGGGCTTTTCTTTGTAAAGAATTTTTGATTATTGATTCTAGCAACTTACTAGTTATAAATCTGTTCAGATCTTTTATTTCTTCATGATTCTGTCTTGGCAGCATATGTGTTTCTAGGAATTTGTCCATTTAACATAGCATATCTGATTTGTTGATAGGAAATTATTTATAGTACTTCCTTATAATCATTGTTCTTTCTGTAAAATCAATAATAATGTCTCTACTTTCATTTCTGATTTTAGTAATTTGGATTTTTTTTCTTAGTCCATTTTTTTTAAGTTTATTCATTTATTTTGGGGGGAAAGGGAAGAGAGAGAGGGAGAGAGAGAGTCCCAAGCAGGCTGCACACTGTCAGCACAATGCCTGACATAGGGCTTGAGCCCATGAACTGTGAGATCATGACCTGAGCCGAAATCAAGTCAGACACTTAACTGACTAGCCACCCAAATGCTCCCCCAGTTTTTATTTTATCGATTTTTTTCTATTGTTTTTCTATTCTCAACTTCATTTACCTCTGTCCTAATCTTTATTATTTCTTTTCTTCTGCAACATATGAGTTTGTTTTTTTTCTAGTTTCTTAAGTTGTAATCTTAGGTTGTTAATTTGAAATCTTATTATTTAACTTAAGCATTATAGCAAGAAAGTTCCACTTTAGAATTGCATTTTTTGTGTGTTCCATACATTTAATTATATTGTTTTTATTTTCATTCTTCTCTAAGCAATTTCTAATTTCTCTGTGATTTCTTCTTTTTTTAATTGGTTGTTTAAAAGTGTGTTAATGTCCACAAATTTATGAGTTTCCCAGTTTTTCTTTTGTTATTGATTTCTAACTTCATCTAGTTATGACCACAGAAGAACTTTATATATACTTTTTAAATCTATTCAGACTTAATTTGTGGCTTAATATGTGGTCTATCCTGGAAAATGTCCTACTGCACTTGAGAAGAATGTGTACATTCTTGTTGAGTAGGATGTTCTATGTATGTCTTTTAGATATAATTGGTTTATTGGATTGTCTTCTCTTTCCTTACTTATCTTCTATCTGGTTGTTCTATTCATTATTGAGAATGGGTTATTGAAATCTCTAGCTGTTGCTGGGGAACTGTCTATGTCTCCCTTTAATGAAACCAGTTTTAGCTTCATATATTTTGATGGTCTGTTCAATGTGCAAATGCTGATAATTTTTAGATCTTCTTGCTGTATTAAGCCTTTTTAAAAAGTTTTTTTTTATTTATTTTGACAGAGAAAGAGAGGGCACATGTATGCACATGCATGTGAATGGGAGAGGGGCAAAGAGAGAGAGTGAGAATCCCAAGCAGGCTCTGTGCTGTCAGCTTGGAGCCCAATGCATGCAGGGCTTGAACCTATGAACCATGAGATCATGACCTGAGCCAAAACTAAGAGTTGGAGCTTAACTGACTGAGCCACCCAGGTGCCCCTGTATTAACACCCTTTTATTAATATATATTGTCTTTCTTTGTTGTTTTAATCCTTTTGCATTTAAAGTCATTTTTTTTCCTGATTTTAGTATAGGTATTCCTGTTCTTTTTTGGTTAATATTTGCACGGAATATCTTTTTCCATCCTTCCACTTTTGATCAATTTTGCCTTTGGATCTAAGCTGAGTCTTTTGTAGACTGCATACAGTTGGATCATATTTAAAATTTTTTAATGTTTATCCATTTTTGAAAGAAGACAGACAAAAGTGTGAGTAATGAGGGACAGAGAGAGAGGGAGACACAGAAACCAAAGTAGGCTCCAGGTTCCAAGCTGTCAGCACAGGGACCGAAGTGGGGCTCAAACTCATAAACTGCGGGATTATGATCTAAGCCAAAGTCGGTCAGTCACTTAATCAACTGAGCTACCCAGGTGCCCCTGGATCATATTTTTAAATTCATTCTGCCAATCTCTGTCTTTTAATTAGAGAGTTAAACCCATTTACAGTTAAGTAAGTACTGATAAGGAGGGACTACTTCTGTCATTTGGCTGTTTTCTATATGCCTTATAACTTGTTTGCCCCTTATTTCCTGCATTACTGATTGGTTTTTTTTTCTTTTGTCTTTATTTAACTTTTGTAGCGAAATTTGATTTTCATTTACTTTTGTGTATATTCTATAACTATTTTTGTTGGTAGTTAGCAACTGAAGTTATAACAGTCTAATTTAAATTTAGACCAGCGTAACATCAATAACATACAAAAACACTGCCATTTTATAGTTCTGTCTCTACTACTTTCAGTTATCACAAGACATAAACTATTAACTTTTTAAAGTGCACTAGTATCTTATATGATATAGAAAACAAAGTGTATAGAGTTATAAACCATAGTTACAATAACAGTAGCTATGAGTTTAGTTATGGAATATAATACAAGGCATTTGTCTTGGATTATCCATGCAAGCCCAACTTATTCAATGAGTTCTAGCCCACTGAATTTTTTTTCTGGCTAAAAGTAGAAGAGACATGCAACAGAAGTGAAAATCAGAGATTCCAAGAGTAAAAAAGGTAAACAAATTTATCAATGGAAGATTACATTTGTGTATGGTTCTTTTTGTCTTCAGCTTTAGGTTAGAAACCTTTCTTCCAGAGTTACTTAAGTGATCTTTTTTATCCCCAACATTTTTAATGGTATTTGTCATATATTGTAATAGTTTGGCTTATTTGTCAGTCTGCATTCCAACCTGAGATTTCTCAACATCCTGGTCCATTTTATTTTATTTTATTTACATTCACTAAAGTTCAGTCTCTATAATATATAATTCTATGGATTTTGACTTGTACTCAATACTGTAGTGCTATATAGAAAAGTTTTATCATACTAAAAATCTCAACTAATAATAGTTGACCTCCTCCATCTTCCTTTAAGGCCTGACAACTACTGATATGCTTTCTATCCCTTTGTTTCATCTTTTTTCAAATGTCATGTGAGTGGAATTTTACGAGGTCTACATACTTTTATGTCTGGCTTCTTTAGTTAGTAAAATACATTCAACTTGTATTCAGGATTTTGTGTAAGTAAATAGCATATTCCTTTTATTTGAGAATATTTCATTGCATGGATATATCTACAGTTTTATAGATGTCACCAATTGAAAAGCACTCCGTTTTTGGCAATTATGAATGAAGTTGATCTAAACATTTGCATACACAAGTTTGAAACAGTATAGGTTTTCTGTGTACTTGAACAAATACCTAGGAGTAGAATTGATGGCTTATATTGTAAGTCTATGTTTATAAGAAACTGCCAAATTGTTTTCCAAAACAATGCTGTAGCATACCTCATTCTTCTTGGCAATAAATGAGTTTCTATTGCTATGTATCTTTAACAGCATGTATTATTGTCATAGTTTGGAATTTTAGCCATTGTAAGAGTATAATTTTATCATTGTAGTATATACCTAGGAGTGTAATTGCTGGGTTTTATGGTAACTCCATGTTTAACATTTTGAGGAAGTGTCAAACCTTTTTCCTAAAGTGGCTGCAGCATTTTGCATTCTTACCAGCAATATGTGAGGATTCCAATATCTCCACATCCCTGTCAACACTTGTTATTGTCTGCCTTGTTTTAAATTATAGCCATCCTACTGGATTATGCCTCAAACATATTTTTGTCAATAATACATGCTACATTCAACTTATGGAAAATGCCATATCAACTAATTACAAAGCCAGCTTTTATTATTAAGCCAATCAGCCATATATTCTTTCCCCCCAAATTAAATCTCTTACTCATTTTCAATTCATATGGACATTTTCATCCTCATGAAAATCATTCCTCTTTTCAGCTCAATTTCTGATTCATACAGGTAATGAATCAAAGAGCCAAAAAAAGGGAGGCCTTAATATAACTTTGTCGTCTGAAAGAAAAGTCACTATCACCTGCAGTGTTTAACTGTTACCCTCTTTGTCTCATGGGATTATCCTAAAGCCACCAAGCATTCTCTCACAGTTGTTTGAGAACGGAATAAGCAAGGTAATAAAAACAAATCATTCCCTCTTACCCTAGAATATACCTAAAGCCAATGGCTAACAACAAGCTAGACTGTTAACGGAAATATGTATCAAGTAAAAACAGAATCATAATATGTTGTCTTAAATAAATAAGGATTTATAGACCCATCATTTCAACCCATCTCTTTATTTGGTACTGCAGTTTTTATATCTCAATATAATTAAGATTTGACATGGTCAAGGGTTTTTTCGTTGTTGTTTTGTTTTGTTTTTAAAAGTAAGAGCAAGAGTCAAAAGAGATATGGAAAAAGAACCTGCAAGACAATAGCCTTAGCAGGACTATTCTTATTCCAAGGTTTCTTCACTTCCCCAGCTCTCACTGCAAGCCGGGTACCAGTCACTACTCGGGGTTCGTGTTCAGCACTGGCAGTTTGACGCTTTACGGCAACACATTCCAAATCAAGATTGACAGGACCGTTAACCAATTGCAGAGCCAAGTTTCCTTTTCCCTAGTTCAATACGCCTGCCCTGTGGGGGACTTAGTGATGAAAAGGAAGGGGCGGGCCAAGAGGAAAGCCGTTGGAAAGCATCATCCATCCAGCCTCCCGAGAGCAGTAAAGTGGTTTTTCAGCATTGGGATCCAGGTGTCAGCTTCTGTCTTTGTATTATCAAGATGTCTCTTTCTAAGAAGTTAACTTTGGACAAACTGGATGTTAAAGGGAAGCGAGTCATCATGAGAGTAGACTTCAATGTTCCCATGAAGAAGAACCAGATTACAAACAACCAGAGAATCAAAGCTTCCATCCCAAGCATCAAGTACTGCCTAGATAATGGAGCCAGGTCAGTAGTTCTTATGAGTCATTTAGGTCGACCTGATGGTGTTCCCATGCCTGATAAATACTCCTTAGAGCCAGTTGCTGCTGAGCTCAAATCCTTGCTGCGCAAGGATGTTCTGTTTCTAAAGGACTGTGTGGGCCCAGAAGTGGAGAAAGCCTGTGCCAACCCGGCTGCTGGTTCAGTCATCCTACTAGAGAACCTGCGCTTTCATGTGGAGGAAGAAGGAAAAGGCCAAGATCCTTCTGGAAATAAGCTTATAGCTGAACCAGGTAAAATAGAAGCCTTTCGAGCATCACTCTCCAAACTAGGGGATGTATATGTCAATGATGCTTTTGGCACTGCTCACCGGGCCCACAGTTCGATGGTGGGAGTGAATCTTCCCCAGAAGGCATCTGGATTCCTGATGAAAAAGGAGCTAGAGTACTTTGCCAGAGCCTTAGAAAACCCAGAGAGACCCTTTCTGGCTATACTTGGTGGAGCCAAAGTGGCAGACAAAATCCAACTGATCAAAAATATGCTGGACAAGGTCAATGAGATGATAATAGGTGGTGGAATGGCTTATACCTTCCTTAAGGTACTCAACAACATGGAGATTGGTGCGTCCCTCTTTGATGAAGAGGGGGCCAAGATTGTCAAAGATATCATGGCTAAAGCTAGTAAGAATGGTGTGAACATTACCTTTCCTACTGACTTTGTCACTGCTGACAAGTTTGAGGAGAATGCTAAGGTTGGCCAAGCCACTGTAAAATCAGGCATACCTGTTGGCTGGATGGGTTTGGACTGTGGTCCTGAGACCAACAAGAAGTATGCTCAAGTTGTGGCCCATGCTAAGGTAATTGTGTGGAATGGACCTGTAGGGGTATTTGAATGGGATGCCTTTGCTAATGGAACAAAAGCCCTCATGGATGAAATTGTGAAGGCCACTTCCAGGGGCTGTATCACCATTATAGGAGGTGGAGACACTGCTACTTGCTGTGCCAAATGGAACACTGAAGATAAAATGAGCCACGTGAGCACTGGAGGAGGTGCTAGTCTGGAACTTCTGGAAGGTAAAGTCCTTCCTGGCGTGGAAGCCCTCAGCAACCTATAGTTGACGATATTCCTGTCTACTATTTCCTGTCCATAGGCTTTAATTCAACTTAGTGCTTTACATTTCAACTTGACTTTTGTTGGTTAGCGCCAGATCAAGACCTATGCAATGACTAAGAGATTGGCTATCAGTAACTCTTAACATTAGTACAGCAATGCAACCCAGTTTGGCCATGCATTTGCCTGCTCTCTTCAAGATCTCATTTGAACTTTACCATTGTGATACACAGGAAGGACATAATCTTGCATTGCATATTAAAGTGAGTTGAATAAACTTAATCTCTCTCTCTCTCTCTTTTTTAATTTTACTACATCTTTGTTACTGTGCCACTACTTGAAACATGGAAACCAAGAGAAAACCCAAACTGTTGAAGGTTGGGGTAGAAGCTAAAAAACTTTTAAACAATAAAAGAAAAATAAATCAAGAAAAATAATTGTGTTTAAGAATTCATGGGTAACAAAGCTCAGCTAAAAGGAAGTTTCTTACTAAATAAGAAAGAAGAGAAATAAAAGATATTTATTGAATTCAAGAAGTTAAAAAAGGGAAAGAAATGAAACCCAAGAAAGGAATTATGTCTGTATGTGTGGATGCACTATAGTACATATATATGTCTGTGTACTCTCATATGGGATCTACAAATTCAATCCACATTTTAAATAATTGCTTAATATGTAAAGCAGAATTGTTTTAATAAATATGTAATATATATATAATTGCTAAATCTTAAAACTAGATTTTTGAGATAAATATATTTATAGTCATGAGAAAAATAAGAATATAAAAAGTCTTCCCTGTTAGAAAATAGAATAAGAAAATACTCAGAAATGTAGAAGAAATTAAAATACTTATTGGAAAATATTTTGCCTAACTCTATATACAAAGAGCTGTCACAAGGCAATACTGTTAAGTTTAGAGTAAAAATGCAGAGTAACTTATCCCAGTTGTAATAGCCTATGGCCCATAGCACCAGGTCAATTCTATAAATTAACTTAATTAAAATAAGCTAAAATTAATTAAATAATTAAACTTTTAATGTTAATATGCCCAAAACTTCAGCATATTCCTGAGGACAATATTCATAATGCCATGATAATCCCAGAGAAAATATAGGAGTTAAGATACAGATTTAAAAACAAGTAAAACAAAAACCCAAAATTATAGCAGTTGAAATAAGGTTATACCATATTATTTTCTTTCAAAAAAGTCCAGGGCAAAAAGGTGGACTCTTCTCCATGAGGTCATCTAGGGAAACAATCTAGTGAAACAAATCTCTTACTCTCAATAAGTAAGTTACATTTCTGTGTGTGAGGTGTCAGTCTGCATTTTTACTGCTTGATATCCAGTCCAAAGGAGAAGTTAGTGAAAGGCAATGTGTTTCTTTTACACACATGTCCCCCAAAATTCAGGAATTTTTCTTTTATTGGCCATTTTGTGTTCTGCTGGGGTCTATTTTGCAAGAGAGGCCTGGGAATATATTCTCTGTAGCTGGATACCTTGTACTCAACTAAAGATCAACAGATTCTATTACTAAAAGGAAGTGGAGAGGCAATAAATACCAAGGGAAAAGTAAAGGCTCCTGATAGACTTTCACTCTGGCCACCCCAGTATCCATGTATGAGTATCCATGTATCCTTCTTCCTACATAAAGAAAATATCCTTTCTCCAAGAAATATAATAAAATGTCCAGTTACTGCATCCCACTCAAAACTGAGTATCTCTGGGTGATACACAATCTTTTCGATATCCTGTGGGGAGCCCAACAGTCTGATGAACAGAAAAGTGCAGTCATTTATTTCTCTCTTACCTCCAGCCCTCATACACACTCAATATACAATGGTGGCGAAGAAATAAGAAAGTGCAATTAAAAACCCTCACCTAAAAAACATTGGTTCATTATGATTGGGAAATAAATAGTGCTGGCTCAGAATTTCAAAAGCTCCCACGGCCTGGCAGTAAAAGAACTTCGTGGTCAGACTGGTTTTCTTCTCTGGGAGGAAGTTTCTTATCCATTGTCCCTTTTTTGGCCCCAAGTTTGATCACCTGGGAAATTTTCCTTGTTTCCTAATCTTCCATGCCATCTTCTAAAGCTGATGTTGGAGAGTTGGGCCACATTAGGCCACCACATGGTTCTCATAGCTTCCTCTTTGATGCTGTGGTTTTAAGAAATCAAGGATTTCTTCATATCACACAGTTGAAAACCTTTCAAGGCCAGGTTAGTGACTTTTCAACTTAAGAATCAAGATCTCTGTGTGAAAGAAGCTCACCCAAAAATATCTTCTAGTTATGTTTCTTATTCTCCTGACTCTTGCTTTTAATTAATTGGTTGCTTTGCTGGGCTCACTTCCTTTTTCTTCATTTTAAGATTAGTTAACTTGTGGCCCTCCAAAAAGTAGGCAGTGGGAAGGCAACACCTATCACCTGATATTTGCCTGTGGCCTCCTCATTATTTTTGGCTGAAAACTCCAAATGGAAGACCTTTGAGTAAAACTGACAGTCTTTCTTGTGTTGTTTGTGGGAGTGAGACTGTTAGCTTTTCCAACTCTGAGAGAACTTACTTTCCTGGTGTATTAGCGAATTTGGGTTGCAGGCAACAAAGAGATTGTCCAATACTTCCTGGATATGCTCATTTTTGGGGGTTGCAGTATTTTGCTTAAGACAGCGTGTAATAACAAAATGTACTGATATTCTGCCTCTTTCTCAACACTTTCTCTGTAGCTTTAAGCTCTACAGGAACGTGTTGTGCCTACTACAGTTTTACCAAATGCCACAGCAGAAACATGATCAGCACCTCCCAGCCTTCCATTTTACTCTCTTCCTTCCACCTGACCTCTACGTGAATATTATGTTGTATGAGGTTTTTTTTTTTTTTTTTAAGGCAGCACCCCACCTACAGGTAACAATTTCTACATTAGTCTCTGCACTACTGATTCTCACCCAGAGACAATTTTTCCTTGTAGAGGATATTAGCCAAAGAATGGAAACATTTTTGTTAGTCACAACTGGGATAAGAAGAGGAACTATAGGCATCTTGTTGCTGTGGCCAAGGATGCTACTAAACAACCTACAATACAAACACAGCCTTCACAAAAAAAGAATAATCTAGCCCAAAATGTCAACGCAGAGATTTCTTTCTTTCTCATGTGACATTCCCCAGGGTGATAATGGGTAAGTAGGCACTTCTTGAGCTGATCCAAAGATTCAGGCTAGGAAAATGGCTCTGTTAACACCTGCACCTGGCTTTCATCTCTAGGAGCAGAAAGATCAATTCAATTGTTGACATTTTCCAGCCAACAGGATAGAGAAAGAGGAATCCAGAGTAAGCACCATGTCTTTGAGAAAGAGAACAAGAAGTTCTTTTGGCCTGAACTTAGCAATGTGATCATATCTAGCTCACAGGGAATAAGGGCAGTGCATTCTTTGACTGAGTGATCATGGGCTCAGTTGAAACTATTACTAAAAAAAAGAATTAAAGGTGAATTTAAAACAACATCAAATGGAAAGACTTATTAAAACTTTAGAAGACACTGAAAGATCTTAAAGATCATGTTTCTGTACATTTAGAGAATAAGCATACTTCATGGAAAAAAATTATGAGGGAAGTAAAATGAGTTAAGACTATGAGACTGAAAATAAGCTGGCAAAAGGTAAAGGAGGTGACAAATTTAAGTATTGCTAATACAAAATATTAAATGGTGTTAGAACCATTACATAAAAGAATTAAAACTGCAAGGGAAAGAATCAGTGCCTTGAATTAGAAGATTGGGGGGAAAAAACAGAATTCAAGCAGACCTAGAAAGTAAGAAATATTTGTGTGTGTGAATATATGTACACATACTTACATATCACATACATACATGTATGACATGTATATTTATGAATAATATATAGTATATAGTTGTAATTGAAATTTTATTTATTTCATTTTATTTTTATCTTTTTTTATTTTTTTTAAGCTTTTATTCAAATTCCAGATAGTTAACATACAGCGTAATATTAGTTTCAGGCGTACAATATAGTGATTCAACATTTCTGTACATCATTGTTGCTCATCACAAAAAGTGCACTCCTTAATCCCCATCACTTCTTTAACCCAATTTTATACTTACATTTAATAATTATATACATTAAAAATAGTTTTTTTACTTTTTAAAACAAATTTTTTAAAATTATTTTTAATGTTTATTTTTTAGAGACAGAGTGTGAGTCAGGAGAAGCAGAGAGAGAGAGGGAGACACAGAATCTGAAACAGGCTCCAGGCTCTGAGCTGTCAGCACAGATCCCAATGCAGGGCTCAAACTCAGGAACCGGGAGATCATGACCTGAGCTGAAGCCAGATGCTCAACCGACTGAGCCACCCAGGTGCCCAAAACCAATTTTAAAAAGAAACTGAAAATTAAGGTATTAACCACAGGATGGTGGGACTGCCCTGGGTTTTGGGTTCAAACCAAAAGTGTGGGACTTACTTGTTTCCTTCAAGGTTGCAATTTGAATTATTTAACACATGCACTTGGAAGTTACCATTTACTTATTTTCTGTGCATTTTTTTGAGAGAAAAAAGTGCAAGCAGAAAAGAGAAAGGGGGAGAGAGAGAGAGAGACAGAGAGAGAGAGAGAGGCAGAGAGAGAGAGAGAAAAAAAAATCTGAAGCAGGCTCCACACTCAGTCAGGAGCCCAATGCAGAGCTTGACCCCACAACTGTGACATCAGGACCTGAGCCAAAATCAAGAGTCAGACACTCAACTGACTGAGCCACCCACGTGCCCCATTTTCTGTGCATTTTTTATTTAAAAATACTGTATTTAAATAGCTTATTTCAAGCAATATTAGTTAATAAAGCTGTGAAGAAACTTTGTTTTAAAAATTAGGTGCTATATTTCATGGCTTTATGCTTCCATTAACTTTGCTTTTAAGTATTTCATATTTTAGTTAGTTATTAGACATCTCCTAGTGATCATAGCAAAGCTTGGGTTTCCTAATTCAATGCATGTTAATAATAAACCAAGAAAGGTGGGGATGTCTGATAAAAATTAAGAGTGAAATATTTGGAAAATGACAAATTAGAAAAGCATTTGAGTTTATATATAAAAGAAAATATTTTAGTTGGTTTATCCTTCCCTTAGAGACTCCAAGATTCCTTTCCTTACTTCGTGGCCTGACAGTAAACAGTGCAACTGTGGGCTTACCTTCTTTGTTTCTTCTCCCTTGAATGTTGTTTCACAGATTTTGCCTGTTTTTCACTCGTTCAGATGAGATGGTGTATCTACTCCCTGCTATTCCACCTTAATCAGAAGTGAAAGCTGAATCATTTATTTTCAGAGTTTTACACTAATCATCTTTTAAAGATCCAACTTTTAAATTTGTCATCCTTTCTTTTCTAATTTTGGTAAGATTTTTTTTTCTTGGTCAGAGTCACTTGCTTTCTTGGGAGGGCATAATTTTTAGAGCAGTTTTAGGTTCATAGGAAATTGGAACAGGAAGTACAGAGTGTCCATGTTCCCCTGTCTCCATACACATACACAACCCCCATTATCAATGTTTAGCAACTGCCTGGTACATTTGTTGCAATCAATGAACCTATATTGGCACATTATCATTTCCAAACTTTATATTTTACATTAGGGTTCATTGTTGGTGTTGTACATTCCAAGGTTTTTGAAAAATGTGTTATGATATGTATCCATCATTATAGTATATCATACTGAATAGTTTCACTGCCCTAAAAATTCTCTGTGCTCTGACTATTCATCCCTCTGTGACCTTAACTTCTGGAACAGTTGACCTTTTTACTATCTCCGTTGGGTTTTTTTTTTTTTTTAATTTTTAATTTTTTTTTTTTATTTGAGAGAGAGCATGGGCACAAGCAGGGGAGAAGGGTAGAGGGAGAGAGAGAGAGAATCCCAAGAAGTCTCCACACTCAGTGTGGAGCCCAACGCAGGGTTCAATCCCACGACCTGGGGATCATGACCTGAGCTGAAATCAAGAGTCCAATACTCGACCTAATGAGTCCCCTCTGTCTCCATAGTTTTGCCTTTTCCAGAAGGTCATACAGGTAGAATCATGATGTGTTGGCTTCTTTCACTTATGGTATGCATTTAAGTTTCCTCCATATCTTTTAATGGCTTGATAGCTCCTTTCTCTTTAGGATGTATCACAGTTTATTTCTCCATTACCTGCTGAAGCACATCCTAATTGCATCTCAGTTTTGGTAATTATGAACAAAACTGTTATAAGCATCTATGTGCAGATTTTTGTGTGGAAAGACAGACAGGATGTACTAAGTAAAAGGAACTGTGGTAAATAGACCTTCAGTAATACACCGGTAAGGTGTGGGCATAGAGGAATTATTTTATAGTCCTATGATTAAGTGTCAGTCTTTTACCAACTGTTGTTTTGTTTTCACCCCCTTTGGTGGTACAGGGAAGTTAGAGGGGGCTGGAGTTGGTATGCAACTTACCCTATGTGGAAGGCTAGAACAAGATAAGTTGGGTATTTTCCTTTCCCCAAGTCTGCTAGGCTCTGAAAAATCCCCAGCAAATTACACTCTGGTAAAAATAGTTTCTCTTCAAGGCAGGTTTTGTTAAGTAGATCAGAATGCTCTGTCATATTTTGAAATGGCTAGTTTCTTCCCACCTCAGAAGCCTGAGGGGATTTTTCTCTGATCTTTACTGTGAGGACTTGACAGACTTTCTGCAGTTACAACACAAAAGTGAGTGTGGGGGACCAAGAAGCTAGGGGCTGAGATGAAGTCTTCATCTCTCAGGCTTATCTACACTGAGCCTCTGTCAATTCCTCAGTTACAGTCCTAATTTTCCTATCATGGTGCTGGTTTCTGTGGAGTTCTTTGCTAATGGATTTCCTCTCTGGTAAATTGTGATTATCTGTATCTATGTGTCTGTCTTCTCTGCAGTTTTGGAGTCAGCAGTTGGTCCTGTGGCTTCACAGCTCTGACAGATCTAAGAAGAGCTCATTTTTCAGATCATTCAGCCTTACTTATATTAGCACACACTGACGACTTTGTAAGGTTCTTCCATGTTGGACAGCAAACTGAAGATTTGGTTTTGTTTTTATTTTTGTTTCAGACTCAAACATGTTCTTGATTTCTTAACATATTTTATAGATATTATGTTATGGAATCCATTATAATTAGGGCAATGAAATAATAGGTTTTAAGTTGGCTGAAATTATCCATTCTTCAAGCAAAACTCATCCACTAAAAATTTCTTGTATGGGATTGTTTTAGTCAGCAGATAGCTATCCCTCAGTCCAACATATAACTTAGCTTTGGAACCTTTTTTATTTCTACAATGCAAGGCTGGCTTTGCATGTTAAATTTGATATATCACAGGTATTTTCCTTAATGGCAAGGGCTATATGAGTTTTCTCATGTGGAAATAAATCACTATATGTCCAAATGTTCATACTGAATATTTAATTAAAACCATAGGCCATTTTTTTTTAGTAGGAATCTAAACCACTCAGCTTGTTTTCATTTTTGTTTTGCTTCTTGGTTGCTGTTGTTCTTGGTATGTTTGTTTTGTTTGTTTTAGTTTTGATAAACTAATTCATTATTTTGTCTTAGAATAACAAAAGTATGCTTAAATAAAACTGAAAAAGAGACCAAAAGGAAAGTATGTAAAAAGTATGGGTACAACAGGGTTACCAGAGTATTGGCAAACAACTGTGATAGACTTTCACCAATTTTTCTCAAGCAGTTTGAATTTATGACAATAGTTTTCAAGTGTTCTTCTGGGTTTTTACAAAAGCAGATTGGGGCACAGCGTAAGAAACAGTGGATTTGGCCACTGCTTACAAAATCAATTACATAAAAGCCTAGCGTCACAGTTATGTTTGCAAAGCTAAATAGAACAGCAATCTAAACACTTTCTTTGGCCTCTTATATTATAGGCAATAAGATTTCCCAAAGGCTATAGTGTAATTTTAAATCACTACATGGAGGGGTACCTGAGTGGCTCAGTCAGTTAAATGTCCAACTTTGGCTCAGGCCATGATCTCATGCTTCATGAGATCGAAGCCCACCCCCCCCCCACGATCCCCTCCCCGCCCCTCCTCCCCCCCAGGTCTGGCTCAGTGCTGACAGCTCAGAGCCTGCAGCCTGCTTCAGATCCTGTGTCTCCCTCTTTCTCTGCCCCTCCCCCACTCATGCTCTGCCCCTGTCTCTCAAATGTAAATAAACATTTAAAAAATTTAAATCACTACATGGACACACTTTTTTTTTTATGTTTATTTTTGAGAGACAGAGAGAGCCTGAGTGGAGAAGGAGCAGAGAGAGAGGCAGACACAGAATCCAAAGCAGTCTCCAGGCACAAAGACTGACGTGGGGCTTGAACCCAGGAGCCCTGAGATCATGACTTGAGCTAAAGTCCGACACTCTACTGACTGAGCCACCCAGGCACCCTTACATGGATAGACTTGGAAAAAAATTTTTTTTTAATTTTAATTTCCACTGTTTCTTTCAAGGGTCATACATGAAGTTCTGATGAGTTGTGTGGGGCCATGGGAAACTTCAGGAGTGCTTAGATAATAACACATGTGACTCAGATGGAATGAGAGGCTGAGCCACATTATGGAAGCCATCTGTCATGCAAGAGGAAATCAAGCCTGAATTCAAGGGACAAAAACAAACACATTGTCTATTAGGAGTAGACGTCACTGGTCTCATTATTTATATGAATACATTACATGTGGGATGACAAATTAAAAGAAAGACAGTTTTTCTCCTAAAGATTGAAACTGTGCACATTAAATGTGTCTTATTATTATTAAATGTGTTCTGAAGGTAGGTTAATTTACTCACACATTCAAGTATTCAGTACCAGTTCTTAATTTTATAATAAGATAGTCAATTCCTCTAATATTTCACAGACCTATGAGTGAAAGAAAAAAATAAGCAAATGCTTTTACTTCATTATGATAAGTACTATATAACACAGATGAAGTGTATTATTTGAGTTGACAATGTGCTGATGACTTGTAACCCCATTCTTTATGGGATAATGTGGACAATCGGTTTCCAGAAGACCTTATTCAATTTTAATAGAATCACACTTTGCTACTTCATTGTTCTCCATGTGAATTTTCTAATAAAGAAAAACTTCTACCACTGAGGTACTTCTCATACCTTTCATACTATATACACCATACACATCATTTAACATATTTGGTTTGCCAAAAGTTATAGGTGCATGCTCCACACAAACCCTTTACTCTTGCAGTTTCTGCTCTGAATCTCCAGATTTTTTTTCAATGCAGATAAACTGAGCTTTCAACCCAGAAGGAAACCTGAAGCCGTGCTCAATGTCACAGATGTATGACCTGTGCAGTCAGCCACACAGGGCTCCAGTCTCAGAAGAACTCCATTTTTGCTTTAATGTTCTACCATTTTGTAATTTTTTTAAACTTTATTTACTTATGTTGAGAGAGAGAGAGAGAGAGAGAGAGAGAATCCCATCAGGCTCTGCACTGGCAGCACAGAGAATGACTTCGGGCTCAAAGTCACAAACCTGAGCCAAAATCAAGCACTGGACACTTAACCTACTGAGCCACCCAGGGACCCTGACCATCTGTAATTCCTAATACTTTTGGACATGGAGCATCCAAGAGTGCTGAAGATGGCTCTGAGCCCAGAGTTAAGGAGACTAAGAAGCTGAGTCTTCAATGTCTCTCTCTGGATGCTTACAGGTTTCTCTAATTCTTCAGAATCATACAGAGCCTTCCTGAAGATGGATTGTAGATTCAAACCTCACAGAATGCTTCAGAAGACACAATCTACCACCCCGCCAAAACAAATCTTATTTCAAAACAAATCTCTACCCAAATATGACCTCTGAATATGTGTGTGTTTAAATGCTGAAGAAAAAAAAAAGATCAGTTTTGGCTTCCATATTGGCTCCACCCCTGCTCTAAAATGTGCTCCTGTTGTTCTTAGCTATCTTTACCAATAAAAGAAAAAAGCAATTAAAAAGAACATGATGCCCTTCAATGTTCCCAAGATGGGTTACTATAAAATCTCATGACAATTCTTTATTTTTCATGTATTTTACAGATCTGTCCAGAGGTCAGCAGAACAGGTGGTTGATTTAGAATATTTCTGTCAGGGGAGGAGCCAAGGTGGAGGAACAGCATGGAAGTTTTTGTGTGTCTCGTGTCCATGAAATACAGCCAGACCAACACTGAATCATCCTGCCTAGAAAACTGATCTGAGGATTAACACAACAATCTGCACAACCTGAACCACAGAACTCAGCAGGTACGCAGCATGGAGAGGTGAACTGGGGGGAGAGAGAAACCGTGGGGGGGGGGGGTTGCAGGAAGCCACGTTTGCATGCGGAGAGAGGACAGAGATGGGGTGGAGGGGAGAGTATGCGAAAAATACCCCCAAAGCAGCTGGAGAGAAAGTGGAAAAGTGGAAACAGCCTCAGGGACTGAACTAAAAAGGGAGAAAGGAGAAAGGAGAAAGGAGAGGGTTTAGATTCCATTAAGACTATAAACAGGGGGACTGCAGAGTCTGAAACTATGCAGCACAATTCCTGGCGGTGCTCTGGTGAGAAGGGCGAATCCCAGCAGCAGAGTGCAGTCTGGGGGTCTTCAGGCCAAATGGGGAGAGGCGGTTCCCCTGCTGGGAGGACACCTGGTAGAGGCTGTGTGGGTCTCCTAAAGGCAAGGCCCCAGTAGACCTGGACAACAACCACATTTGCTGGTGCTGGAACAATGTTGTTAAGGGTGAAGCCTGGTGCCAGACATGTGTTGTGATTTTTTCATAATCCCTGAAACTCTGCTGCTACACTATCTCACAAACTTTTTCTAGACCTGGCTGGCACCCGGTTGCAGTTTCTGGGCACCGGTAGCAGCACGGTCCTGCAAACATTCCTGAGTGCGGCCGGCACCCGGCCATTGTTCCATGAGACCCTCCTGCAGAGGGGCAGAATGGGTCAAAGCCGCAGTCCCTCAGAAGTAAGGGGTCACTAAAAACAGCCACATCTGAGACAAAACTCAGGAGGGAGGTGCTGCCTGGGGCTTGGTCACAGACTGTGCAAAAGCGGGAAGTGGACGGAAGCTGAAGACACAGGACGGGTGCACAATTGCTGATCAGGGAGAACAGAGTTCTGATACTAGAGACTGGGTAGCTGGGTAACGCCATTATCAACATTCCCGCGCATGCGCATACACACCTGCAAGTGCCACAACAATCCACTCCAGAAAGCTAAGCAGCGCCATCTAGTGGAGAACGGAGCCATTACACTAAGCCCCACCTAACTGGGCCAACCTTGCTCTTCAGGAACAGAAGTCTCTCTGCCTGCTTAGTTTATGAACTATAAAACGCTTCATAGTTTGACCTATAGGGGAAAATGAAGTAATTTCAGTCATATTTCAGTCTGTTTGCCAGTACTATTCAATTTTCTTTCTTTCTTCTTTTTTCTTTTTTCTCTTTTTCATTTCTGTTCTTTTTCTTGAATACAAAAAGAGAAAAAATTCATTTTTATTAAAAATATTTTTATTTAATTTTTTCTACTGTATTTTTTTACTTTTGTGTAAATTTTTTCAAAATCTATTTTACTTCCATCATTTCATTTTAGTCAACTTCAGTGTATTTATTTTTTTCAAATTTTCAAATGATTTCCTTTTTTTTCCTTGCCCCTTTTTTATCTAATGTATCAAGCCCCTTTCAACACCCAGACCAAAACACATGTAGGATCTAGCATCATTTATTCAATTTTGTGTGTGTGTATGTGTTTGTTTTTAATTTTTTAATTTTAATATATTTTAAGTTTAATTTTTTTACCTCATTAATTCCTTTTCTCCCTTAAAAATGATGAAACAAAGTAATTCACCCCAAAAGAAAGAGCAGGAAGAAATGACAGCCAGGGACTTAAAAAAACAGAGATACAAACAAGATGTCTGAACCAAAATTTAGAATCACTATAATAAGAATATTAGCTGGAGTCAAAAATAGATTAAAATCCCTTTATGCAAAGATAAAAGAAATAAAAGCTAGTCAGGATGAAATAAAAAGTGCTGTAACTGAGCTGCAACTTTGAATGGCTGCCATAGCAGCAAGGATGAATGAGGCAGAATACAGAATCAATGATATATAGGACAAACTTCTGGAGAATAATGAAGCAGAAAAAAAGAGGGAGATTAAGGCAAAAGAGCACAATTTACGAATTAGAGAAATCAGTGACTCATTAAAAAGGAACATCAGAATCTTAGGGATCCCAGAAGAGGAAGATAGAGAAATAGGGGTAGAATGGTTATGTGAGCAAATCACAGGGGAAAGCTTTCCTAACCTGGGGAAAGACACAAACATCAAAATCCAGGAAGCACAGAGGACTCCCATTAGATTCAACAAAAACCAACCATCAACAAAGCATATCATAGTCAAATTCACAAAATACTCAGACAGGGAGAGAATCATGAAAGCAGCAAGGGAAAAACAGTCCCTAACCTACCAGGGAAGACAGATCAGGTTTGCAGCACACCTATCCACAGAAACTTGGCAGGCCAGAAAGGAGTGGCAGGATATGTTCAATGTGCTGAATCAGAAAAATATGCAGTCAAGAACGCTTTATCCAGCAAGGCTGTCATAGAAGGACAGATAAACAGCTTCCCAGACAAACAAAAACTAGAGGAGTTTGTGACCACTAAACCAGATCTGCAAAAAAAAGTTCACAGACCAGGCTCCTTTAGGTTAACAATTTTTTTTAACATGGCCTAACATAAGTGTGAGCAAGGAACCTGTGTGCAGGGTTTTTAATATAGAATTACCTGAAACTAATGTAACATTGAATATCAATTATACTTCAGAAAAGTGTATATATATATATATATATATATATATATATATATATTTTACAATTTGATAGTATTAACACTTGAGTGTAAATATTCAAGAAATTATAAAACTTTATCTCCACATTGTTATTTTAATCAAAGATATAAATATAGAACTTTCCACTTTCTCTGTGTTGAAATCATGTCAAACACTCAATCGAGGCACCAATGAATGAGAGCCCACAGAGCTCTTCCACCGAAAAGTGGTAAAAATGGACAAGGGACAAATTCATTGCAAATCAATAATTCACAGCAGGCTTTTTAAAATAAGTGTTCTGTATTTAATTCAAAGATTACTATGTAGATGAGTAGATAAAAGTAGGAGGCTTGCTATATTGTTTTCACCTAGACTTCAATATGTTTTACCAAAATGTTCATCGTTCTTAGAGGACTCACCTGAAATAGCATTGGCAATAGCAAAGAGGATAGAAGAAGGATAGAAGTCACCAAAGTTGGTTTCAAAATTGCTATCTTTCCCATTGCCTCCATTCCACAATATCTCAGAATTCAGGACACTGCAACTCAGCCTAAATATCTGCTTCTAACCCCATGGCTCACTGTTAACTGAATATGCATATTGCAAGGACAGATGTAAACAGTAACCCAGGGTTTTGATGCCTTAATTAAAGAAGGATTTCCCTGATACCTAGAATTCGGATTGCCCTTTTACTGAGTCCTTAGAGGTTCTACATCTTGAGGCAACTCACCATTCAAGATGTGCAAGGGATGCTTTGCTTTTGTAAGGGGAAGCACACAGTGGTAAATAGAAAATCAGCACAAAGGTTCAGTCAGCACAAAATTAGCAGGAAACTATAGACACATTTCTCAGTAAGATTGTTTTTATGAAAGAGTCCACACATGGCTTTGAAGGATTCCCATAAAACTACCTGGGCCTACATTTCTCTCTAAACTGTTCTTGTAGCCCTGTTACATTTACTGCAGTTGGGAAAACACCATTGTAAATGGTCCAAACTGATCTATGTCTATTTCCCACATGTGATTATATCCACATAGGTATCAATGAATGTTAACAAACCACTTGCTGAGCTTTAAGGATTTAAATGCATAAACGATTATGGAACAGCAGAGAAAAAAACTATTTACCAAATAGAGTAGTCTTAGACTTAGTGTTTAGTGAGGAGACTGACAATCCATAGAACAGTTCCAAGTGGAACTAACTAAAGAGAACACTGTACCCCTCAAATGATGCTTATAATAAAGCAAAGGATGAGAGAAAGTACTGTGAGTAGAACTGGCCTAAAAGCCTAAATCAGAGAAAAAGCATAAGCCTTCTTAGAGGAAAAGGCAAAGGTCTCCTGACAAATTAGAATTATTCCCTAAAAACTGACATAAACTGTTGCTTCTTAATTTTTTTGGAGTGCTAAAATACCCAAAGTAAATAACTAGCTGTTCCCTAGGAATGTGTCCTGTGGTTTTGAGAACTTTGTGATGATTGAGATTTCCTAGAAATCTCACTAGGACTCACTAGAACACTAGAACTAATACAGGCTTGATTACAGGGTTAAGAGGACTAAGCATTTCAAAGCTGAAGGTGAGACTTAGCAGAAACTCTTGCCAACAAGACAGAAAAAAAAATGAAAGGATGTGATCTAGAGGTTTTACTTTGCAGAAGATATTATGAACAAAAATCCATGCTTACACATTATCCCACTCAGGGAGAGAGGTCAAACTGAGAAGGTGAATCAAACTTCATTAAATACAATGAGATACTACAGACAGAACAAAGATGTCAGTGGGAACAACATAACAAATACCTGGGAAACCTGAATGATATGACTAACAAGGAAAATAGAGCATTTACTTCTATTGTGTCAATATTTGAGTTGTGAACATCCTGGAGGCACCAGGTGGTGTTCCGAAGCTATTCTTGCAGTAGCTTATAATAATATAAGCAATTGCTTCTTAGTTTATATTCTAAACTCTTGATACATGCATATTCATTATACTACATTGACAGTATGTATAAAGTCAGTATTCATTATGCTATAACGACGGTATGTATAATGACATATGTTTAAAGTCATTAATGTTGGTTTTATTTCATTTCATCTCTTAGGTATAGAGATAGCCTGTTTTTCAGCAGCATGATCTTAGTGGAACTAACTGAAAAAACACTGTTCCTTTCTGCATCAACCACACTGTGTAAATACTGGTACAATGAATGATTCTTTTATAGGACCACAGTATTGCATCTGAAAACAAGGTTTATGTGAAACTGAAAATACCGTTTATACCTCCTTTCCTTCTTTCTGTATTATTTGCATTATATAACCAACGCTGCAATGCACTAGATAGTTTAATGTTAATTCCATAACTTGAACCAATATTTCTGTCTGTAGAAATGTAGCTTACTTAAAGTGATAGGTGTTTGTACCTTTCTTGTTTCTATCGAGACAGAAACAAGATAATCTAGAAAAGAAATGCCAGTAGTTATTTACAGGACATATCAAACTTGGAAAGTCCCAAAATACCTGAAAAATTCATCCAGAGTCACTAAACACATGAGAAATGCCAGAAGAAGATATAAAAGTGTATTTTTTGCAAGAATATGACAAACTATTATATGTTGTCAATAATTAATGATTATGATTCAAAGACTCACAATGCTTCCAGGCTGAAGGACATTCTCAAAAAAAAAAATGAGACTAGGAAATATTTTCCTTATATAGAGAATCAAATCAGGCAATTATTTGTCTAGATCTTTATAAAGAGCCTTTTATTTCATTTATTTCCTCACAGAATTTTCAATAATTAGAAATTACACTTACCTAAAAGCAGAATAAATAATATCATGAAGAAAATCACATCCTGAAGGCAAAAATATCTTAATTTTTCTTTTGTGTTCTACCACTGGTTCTTAAGATATTTTCATTTGGATAAAAGTAAATCATGCAAATAACACCTTTTTTCTGATTTCAAAAATAATGTATATTTTTTAAATGTGCAATGAGTACTGTATACTAATGACATGCTACTAATTAAACAGTTTTTTTTAACTTTTTTTAATGTTTATTTATTTTTGAGAAAGAGAGAGACTGAGGGTGGGGAGGGGCAGAGAGAGGGAGACTTAGAATCCAAAGCAGGCTCTAGGCTCTGAGCTGTGAGCACAAAGCTCGACACAAGGCTCGAACTCATGAGCCATGAGATCATGACCTGAGCTGAAGTCGGACATTTAACCGATTGAGCCACCCAGGTGCCCCACTAATTATACAGTTTTAAGGAAAGCTCAGGGTTTACAAGCAAAATATGAAATGATTTAGTAGACTAACTGTGAATTAGGCATTCCTCGACTAAATGTCTGATTCTACTATCAACACAGGGCCAAACTGAACAAGAAAACTGGGAGATATTTCTATGTTTGCCCCACACTACTTCTATTTCAAAATGATTAGCTCCTGTCAACTTTTTAATACAACACAGGCAGTCTTGCTAGAGTCAGAGGTCATACTCCATCTTATTTGGATACCATCTCGAGCAATGTGTCGCGCAAATTCTCTGTAGCCTCCTGAATTACTATTTTTTTAAAGTGTCCTGTAGTCCCCAACATCTCTTCAAGAATACGGTGTCCAAGATTATTTTTTAAAGTTTATTTATTTTATTTATTTATTTTGAGAGAAAGAGAGAGCTCATGAGCAGAGGAAGAAGAGAGAGAGGGAGAGAGTGTATCCCAAGTAGGCTCCACGCTTAGTGCAGAGCTCAGGCAGGGCTCAATCTCACGACCCTGAGATTACCACCTGAGCCAATATACTTAACCAAATGAGCCACCCAAGCACCACATAAACACTAGAGACAGAGTGTGTCTGGGTATGTGCTGGGATTTCAAGATAAGAGAAAAAATTATTGTGATTCTTTATCAATTCCATTGGACTTGGGTTGGACTGCACCCCAAAGCAGAGAATGGGTACTGGGGCCCACACAGGTACTAGTCTGTCTTGAGTACTCTTCCTAAATGACACTGCAGACTCTATTCCATTCTAGACCCTGGAAGGAGCCTTAGAACTTTTGCTTCAAAGCCCAGTGGCCCCCTGACATTCATATCATAGCACAGAGTTATTTTAACAGCATATTAATAAATAATGCTGAATTCACTTATAAAAGAAATTCTTACTTTTTTAATTTCTTCAGTTTCCCAGCTTTTAATTTGTCTTGCCATGTAATTCCAAATTCATCAAGGTTATTTACCTCTTTCTTTGATCAGTACAGATAGATCTGGTTCCTAATTATCCTAACCCTATTTTTTCCGGTTTCCATCTATACATCTGTTCTTTCATTTCCTGTGCTTCTTGTACAGAATGGCTTATGACGTTCTTATTCTTTTAACTACAAATGTATTCATTAAAAGAGGCTGAGATCATCTGACAATTTCATGAACTCTTCTGGCATAGTCTGGCACCAAAATTTTTGTATTGAAATATATGTAATTTATTATGAATGACTTTAATTTTATTTTCTTATTACATTATGCATGGGCATTATTAATAACAACCTTTCAAAAAATTGTGTGTAGACATAATTTATGTTTGATCCTATTCTTAGAGATGGGGTGGCAGGGTTCCTGCCCCATGGATATGTCAAATTGGGCCTCAAAGGTGCTCATGTACTTTGGAGTAACATCCTTGAAAATATCTAAGTATCCCAGAAGTATGGGCCCCAGTCCCTATTACTCCATGTACACTGCTCCCCAACCCTAATCCCCATACATGGGATCTAGATGCCCCCAAAAGCAACACAATTGAACCTATAGGGTGCCTCAGGCTCCCTGGCAAGTCCTTAGTTCCAGGTGGGCTGTCTGGTAAGTAGATTGCTCTCTTTGGTTAGTGGAGTATTTTTTTTTTACAGGATCAAATGGTATTGGGCCAATAGAATGGTATTTACATGCTAACTTTAGGTATGATAAATGGTTAATGAAGAAAAGGGTCCCACAAAAAGAATTTTCTCAGGGCTTCACATACACTAGAGGAAGCTCTGGGTATATTATTCCCTAAGTCTTTTTAGAACAGTAAAATAGATGTTAAAAAACATTGTGATAAAAGGGAAGCTCTGGGAACACAGGGTATACATTTCTAGTTATAAATAAGTAATGGAGGGGCGCCTGGGTGGCGCAGTCGTTTAAGCGTCCGACTTCAGCCAGGTCACGATCTTGCGGTCCGTGAGTTCGAGCCCCGCGTCAGGCTCTGGGCTGATGGCTGAGCCTGGAGCCTGTTTCCGATTCTCTGTCTCCCTCTCTCTCTGCCCCTCCCCCGTTCATGCTCTGTCTCTCTCTGTCCCAAAAATAAAAATAAAAACGTTGAAAAAAATTTTTTAAAAATAAATAAGTAATGGCGATGTAATGTACAACAAAGAAACAAACAAAAAGGGAGCATTGAGTCCAATAGGGCTAAGAACCAATGTATCATACTATAGGTCACTGAAATTTCTATAGGAAGGCTTTCCTTCTTATTTCTGCAACAGGGAAGGCCAGAGCATGAAGAAGAGGTTTCTGAGTGTAAAGTCTCTAAGGAGAATATAATCACTGCTTTTTGCTTCATACTGGGAATTCTAGCAATTACCTTGCAAATAGAGCCAAGTCATAGAAATGGGCCAAGAGTTCTCTCTACTGGGTACAGCACTGATGTCTTCCAGTACACTCTATTCTCCTGGTTGGGAACCTTTTTATTCCAAATGTAACTGCAAATTAGTGAAATCCATGAGCGAGATATACTTTGAAGCAATGTGAAGAGAGAAAATCAAACATAATTGTAGTAAAACAAATTAGGAAGAGTTACAAAACCCATACTGCATCAAATAGTTCCAAGTGCAGAAAACTTCTTGACTGTGTTCACTGTAAAAGGACAGGAAGAACTGTGTGTTTACTCATGCTAAGGGGACTGGGTTATAACTCACATGATGGTTAATGTCCTTTCACTGAAATATTATGGTTTTACTTCAGTTCTGATATATTTCAGTAAGAACCTTATTCTTTTGTAACTTACAGTTGCAAAACAAACCCAGAATCAGTTAGATAAATCCATTCCAGTAATTCCTGTTTAGGACTGACTGGAAACTCAGAAGAAAGGTGCCAAAGATAGAGGCATCTGAGGGGCTTGATCACTTAAGCGTCTGACTCTTGATTTTGGCTCAGGTCATGATCTCGCCGTTCGTGAGTTCGAGCCCCACGTTGGGCTCTGCACTGAAGATGTGGAGTCTGTGTGGGATTCTCTCTCTCCCTCTCTCTCTGCCCCAGCTCAGTCTCTCTCTCTCTCAAAATAAATAAATAAACTTAAAAAAAAAGTGCCAAAGATCAAGTCACATTCACCCAAAGGTCTAAAGATGAAAAATAATTGAATATTAAAATAATTATGGGGTGCCTGGGTGGCTCAGTCGGTTGAGCGTCCGGCTTCGGCTCAGGTCATGATCTCACAGTCTGTGGGTTCGAGCCCCGCGTGGGGCTCTGTGCTGACAGCTCAGAGCCTGGAGCCTGCTTCGGATTCTATGTCCCCCCTCTCTCTCTGCCCCTCACCCACTCATGGTCTGTCTCTGTCTCAGAAATATATATATATATATATATATATATATATATATATATATATATATTATATTATATTATATACATAATTAAAGAAGAACCCTCCTTTCATGCAATCAATGATGGAAGTCCTGAAAAATTAACTACAGATAAAATAGTCACATATTTTGTGCTTTTAGTGTTTTCTCCAGAGGAAAAAAAGTGTTTACTAAACATGTAAAATTATGCTAATAACAAAGATGACAGTAACCACATTGGCAGCTTTCATGCCTTAAGCAATGTTCTGAAAAAGCTTTACATATATAAACTAATTGAATTCTCACAACCATTCATGAAATGTATACATAATTAACCCTGGTTTTACAAAGAAAACTAAAGCATAGATTTAGCACTTGGTGATTCAACCAAGTAGAGGCAATACCAGAGCTGCACAAAGGGCTGAACACAGGGTTTTCTGCTGTAGGAAAGGTATTTGAATATCTGTGGAAGTGTTCAACTTGTGATAATTGCCATTCACCTAATGTTGCTGATATTTCACCTACAAATCTCACAGTTTAAGTCAGGGGACTCCAACATGTCATGGAAGACAGATCATTAAATTTGGAGATGAGAGTATAGTTTCATTTCCAGCTTTTCCTATTGATTACTCTATGATCTTGAGATTTTATTTAACTTTTCCAAGTACCATTCTTTCGAAATGGAGAGAACAACACTTCTCCATCACAGCTGTTCAGAAATTCAAATGATGTATGTGAGGTGCTTTGTGAGCTTCAAAGTGCTACACAAATGTGGAAAATCAATATCTATTTCTGGCCTTCTCATCTCATTCATACATTTCTGGTACTTTCAGCGTCTTTTCATTTTCTCAGATATGTCATTTATAATATCAGATTTGTCCAGTCACTTATCTAACTAATTTGTATTGAGCCTGTATGTGCAGAACACTCTAGGGGAATCAGGAAAGCCTTTTTAAAAACTAATATTTGGGCTAACATCTGAAAGATGAGAAAGCTAGTCATGAATCTATGAGGGTATAGGTTCAGGCTAGAACCACCCAGGCAAAGATCCCAGAAGGCGTAAGGTTTCTAGAGTGGAAATGAGCTTTCACCCAGAAGTGTTGGCAGGGCCATGTGGCTGGAGCATCATCAGGGAGAGGGAATGTGATTTCCATGGGAAGCACAATGTATTAGTAGAAGAGAACCCTTCTGAGTTTGGGGTTAATGGAGGAAAAGTCTAAAAGCAAAACAAAGCAAAACAGATTAGGCAATGAAATGAAAAGGAGCACTGGGTGAATTAAAAGTTGGCTCAGAACTAATCTTGAGAACCATGCATATGAAAGTAGTGTCCTACTCAAATGTTTTCCTAGGCTGAGGGTGGAGATGGAGGCAGTTATCCCTGAAGCAGTAAAATCACATGGATAAAGAATCACGAAGTGATGGAAACCCAACTCAAGACAAAGGGAAATTTAGAAAACTGGAGAACAGCATGTGGTAATTATATCTAAAATCTTGTCCAACAGGCAGAAGAGAATTTCCCCTACCCCTTGTAAGATGGAAATTTGCCTAGGACAGTATCACTTGAGTAAATAGTGTAATCTGACACCACACAAAGGGAGTAGCACTAATTATTCATATGAATAAACCTGTAATTATAAATTGTTTCCAATTCCAAGACAGGGATCCCAAGGTCATAAAAACTTTTGTTTGTGCTTAGGATTAAAATGAAATGAACCTAGGTCATTACAATCTTGTGTAACTTGGTAGAAATAATAAAATTTTAGCTAGAATTTAGCCTAATCAAGGCTGGATTGCTTTCACTCTGTGAGTATTCAGGAGATAACCAACGACCTGAAAAAGGTAGAAATAATAATATAGGCAGCTGCAATTAATCTATAAGCCTCATATTAAAGGCAGATGAGGCAGGGGCACCTGGGTGGCTCCGTCGGTAAAGTGTCTGACTCTGGTCATGATCTTACAGGTATGAGATGGAGCTCCTCCTCCCACCCCAGATAGGGCTCCACACTAGGGGTGGAGCCTGCTTGAGATTCTCTCTCTCCCTCTTCCTCTGTTGTTTCCCCCTTGCAGTCGCTCTCTCTCAAAAAATAAAACAAAATAAAATTTTAAAAAGTTAAAAAAAAGGCAGATAAGGTGTTTTCCTGAATGAGAGGCAAGAAATACAGTTTCACATACAGTCATAAGAATTGGAGTCTATGGAGTCATAGATGATCTTTGAACACCATTGCATTATTGAAAGTAACATAAAAAGGTCACATGCCAAAGAGCAAGGAACTGGTGCCAGGTGTAGCAAACCCACATAAATCACTAAATGGATTTCTTTATTCCTTGGACCTTAATTTAGGGGGTGATTAACATTGGACAAAGAGCCACTTGCTTAGGGAACAATGAACCAGAAGGCCCAAGCAGCCACTAGTTGACCTTTGAGGGAATATAATGAGCTCAGGGAAAGTACATGCACAGACAGATTAGTTAATGCCTAACACGGATTTGCATCCTTCTGGAACACAGATGATGACATTGTATGCAGTTGGAAACAAGCCCCAGAGAAGAACAAACTTTCAATTGTTACAAACGCAAGTCTATTGTAAGAAGAGAAAGCTTTAGATTTACTGGTTCCAGTAGTGTGGCTCTTAACTCCTCAAACTGTCTTGCAATGTGTTGGGAGAATTCTCTTCCTTCTCTATTATTCATTTACTAACCAAGTGTTACCATTCTCCACTCACCTATGCCCTCATTTCTCTTCCTGTGCCTTTGCTTTTTTTTTTTTTTTTTTGCCTTATTGGGAATGTGAATCACCCTCATCTATCTCCAAGCCACTGTGTCCCTTACTCCTTCAAAGTTGAGCTCCAGATGTATCGCGTTCATGAACACCTGACCAACTAATCTTAACTTTAAAAAATGTATGTATCCCTTCAAATGAGCACTTTATCCTTATTCTTTGTGACATGTCAATATATGTTGACATATACTCCATGCAGGAAAAGTGCTAAGAACTGGGGATAAATATATACAAAAATCCAAGGGTCAAGAATATTACTGTTTAGAAGGGAAATGAACATGTACATAAAAGGCCACATTTAAAAATTACTGAGTTATTGTACAAGAGATATGTACAAAATAAAATATGAGCATAAGAAACATATTCAAATATACCTTCAGGACCTAAGGAAAACCATCATGAAAAAAATATGATGAATCATGGGAATCTACCCCCAAAACCAAGAGCACACTGTTTACACTGTGTGTTAGCTAACTTGACAATAAATTATATTTAAATATATATGTGTATATGTATATTAATTTTATTTTATTTTATTTATTATATTTTTATAAGGAGCACATGAGTGAGTGAGGGTCAGAGAGAAAGGGAGAGAGAGAATCCCATGAGGGACAAAGAGAGAGAGAGAGAGAGAGAGAGAGAGAGAATCCCAAACAGGGATCCATGAGCTCACCCAATGTGGGGCTCAAACTCATGAACCATGAGACCATGACCTGAGCCAAAGTCAGATGCATAACAGTCTGAGCCACCCAGGCACCCTAATAATATATATTAAGTTGAAATACAAACAATAAGTGAGATTTCAGGATGAAGGAAAGTAAGGAAAGCAGGTGCACAAGTGTGAAGACAAGGGAGGAGATGTGGTTTTTCAGATCAGGAAAGCAGAAGGAGAGACCATGGAGCACATGGTATGGAGGAGCCAAATCATGAAGAACTGCACACCATGGAAAGGAAATTATTCTAAGTGGAACACACAAATGCTTACCTATTAGAGCTCTTTCAAGACATAGCAGGGGAGCTGGGTCCTGGAGGACACTGCCATGCTAGCCCTAGCCTTGTTTGTCACCAGATTGTGGGAATGTCCCTGTGGGCTGTGAAGGCAGAGGCTGAGGTGGTTCTGCAGCAAGGCAAGAAGCACTTGAGAGGGTAAGAGCAGTGGCAGTTTGATACCTGGTGTTTTTTTTAATTTTTTAAATATTTATTTTTGAGAGAGAAAGAGCATGAGTGAGAAAGGAGCAGAGAGAGCGAGGGAGACACAGAATCCGAAGCAGGCTCCAGGCTCTGAGCTCTCAGCACAGAGCCCAAAGTGGGGCTCGAACTGGGGATAGGTGAGATTACCACCTGAGCCAAAGTTGGATGCTCAACTGACTGAGGCACCCAGGTGCTGCTTCTACCTGGTATTTTTAGGCACTGGTTTGCTCTGGCTAAATAACTATTCTTTTTACCACTGTGTATTTCCTTGTTCAAATCAATATTATTATGGCATGTATTTTATTGCTTATTCTGTTTATTATTATAGTTTAAATCATATAGAAACATTAACAAACTTCAAGCATGATAATACAATGATAATTTATGCATCATTACTCTGGCATCAGCTGGGGAGAAATAATGGAATAACAAAAGCATGGAGAACAAGAGCAGTTAAAATCTAGACGATAAATGATGAGGGCTCCATCTAGAACAATGGTGCTGCAAATGTAACAGATGAGCTGGTAGAAGCAATAACTTGAACTGATACTCTGCTGTTCTAATTGGATATGAGTAGGGATAATATGGAGACGACAGTCTGGGATACATTTCAAGACTTTTAGTCTGTCCTGGATTTTATATTCAAAACATGTGCCTTAGTATTCAGCTCTTCCTAGAACAATAATACTTCTTGGTCTAGGAAGTCCCTGATATACATACACTAGCCTTAACAATAATTTTAAATAGTGTCCTCTTTCAACTTCAGACGATCATAAATTAGGTGGTCATTTTAGCCAGCTTTAGAAAACTTTTCAAGTGACCCCACACATGTATGGCTATTAGAAGAGTTTCCCAAATGTAAGAATCACCTAGGAAGCCTATCAAAATGCTGAAATCTGAGCTCCACTTTCAGTAATTCTGATTCTGTATGTTCAGGATGAAATAAAGCAAGACAAAACATAAAACAATACAGAAATCTATAAGCTTTTTTTAAATCAAGTACCTTTGTTAATTTTGATTATATCATTAGGAATACTATATGAATATGTCCAAATGAATTGTCTACTATCTCTTCTCTTTCTCTCCACAGAAGACAGAACAAATTATACATACAATAGGTGCTCACTAAATCATATATTGCTTCTTTCTTAAAGTTTATTTATTTACTTTGAAAGAGAGAGAGAGCATGCACACGTGGGGTAGGGGTAGAAAGAGAGAGTGAGAGAGAGAGAATCCCAAGCAGGTTCCAGGCTGTCAGCCCGGAGCCAACATGGGGCTTGACCCCATGAACCAGAGGTCCACCTCACCAACTGTGAGATCATGACCTTGGTCCAAATCAAGAGTCGGACACTTTCCCAACTAAGCCACCCAGGTGTCCCTCATATATTGCTTTTATTGCTCAAGTATATGTGTGTATATTGAGCAAAATAACCTAGAATTGAATAAATAGCCCTGAGTGTCCCTAGTGAAAACTACTATGACCTTACCAACCATATAATGCCACATAGAAAACCTCAAGAACATTGTAATCATTCTCTTCTTATAGCTTGAGAAGATAAATAAGGACAATAGAAAGAATGACAAGATGGGGTGGGGGAAGCTCTAAGAGATGAAGAGATTTAATGGAGAACTTGGGAACTGTAGGAAATTCTACATACATTTATTTTTTTTTTTTTGACTTGCAGAAATTGGCTAGAAAACAAAATTCTCCTTGGGGAAGTATTTGAAGTTATTTTCATGTAATTGTTATAGAAATCCACATGGCTATGATTGTTCATTATTCTGCATGAATAAGCACTACCTGTGCTGACTAAATGGATTGGGACCAGTGGAAATAACACAAGGTGTCTGGTCACCTGAGAGCATTCTGAATATGACCACTCTTCCCCAGGAGATGTAATGAAGTGATTTGCATCAGAGTCAAAGGAGCCAGACAGGGAAAAAGCAGAACATAGACTGTCAGCGACTGAAATCACAGAAGAGCCTCTATTGGCAGTGAGGCAGTCTCGGAGTTTTAAATAAAGTTCGAGAGGCTCCTGAGAGCTATTACTTATTGCAGTCTAAAGCTCTCTATCCTAACTTAGCATTCCACTTAGAATGACTTGGATTTAACTGCATCTGATAAGGCTAAGTAGAGGATAAATGTGGAGCCTTTCAGGCAGGAGTAGCTGAAAGGCCAAACACTGTCATGTTAGGACTCCATCCATTTTAATATAAATAAAAAGACTCACCTGCAGACAAAAGATCACTCTCCCCATAGGGTTTGCCATTCTACTTTTAGAGAAAAAATTAATTATCTGTAATTTTTATTCCTATGGAATCGTTTCTTACTAGGTAACACTGCTCAGTGGCACCTATCTTTTCTGATTTGAAATCATAATTTTATCAAATACCTACTTTCACACATCTTTTTTCTTAGTGTGATAACCTGTGAAATGAGGAATACTATTCATGGGGAAGTGACTTAACCAGTCAAAATCAAGAAATTAGCATGGATTTAAATCCAAAAATTTGATTCAGTCATCCCTCAATACATCTTTGACATCCATGCTCCACTAGTTTGTCCCCAATAGGATGATGGACAGTTGTGCTCTTTCTTAAGGGAATTTCAAACAAAAGGAATGTCAAGCATCAATAAGTTAATATATTAGATACACAGAGGCCCATTTAGTTTTTCTGAGCACTTCTGAAATCTCACTATCCAAAAAGTTTACTATGAAATTAGGACAATCACAAAAGTCTTTATAAATTATTTGATTACTATGACCTATGAATATTTATTAAAAGAAGTATGCCTCAGCAATGGGAAGCCCATATATGCTAGTGAAGAGGGTAGAAGATGAACAAGTTGTTTTCCTTTCCTTCCTCACTCTCTTACTCCTCCTGTACACCAGTAAGACCTTTTTTTGGTATTCAGTTTGTTTATTTCTCTTCCTCAACATCTTCTAAGACAAAGGAAAGAGTCACTATAGACGATTAGCTGCTATTTGCAACGTGTCTTTATTTATGAGATAATGCTAATTTTAAAATGCACCTAAGTCTATGGCCCTCAATTTTTTGGCAAGGACACAGAGATGGTCATTCATTTTCCTAAGGTCACCCTGATATTCTTTAATAGAATTGGGCCTTTAACACTTGAACTTCTGTTTAAATTATACTGATCCTTTCCCATGACATCTAAAACAAGAAACTGATCTTATGAAAAACACTGCATTCAACCAAACAAAAATGCACTTATGGAAATATTTTGTGTTCAACAAATAGCAGGCTTGGGAAAAGACAATAAAAAAGTTTATAGTATTTTGGGGATGCAAGCTGGTGCAGCCACTCTGGAAAACAGTATGGAGGTTACTCAAAAGACTAAAAATAGAATTACCCTACAACCCACAAATTGCACTACTAGGTATTTATCCAAGGGATACAGGTGTGCTGTTTTGAAGGGACACATGCACCCCCATGTTTATAGCAGCACTATCAACAATAGCCAAAGTATGGAAAGAACCCAAATGTCCATCGATGGATGAATGGATAAAGAAGATGTAGTATATATATACAATGGAGTATTACTTGGCAATCAAAAAGAATGAAATCTTGCCATTTGCAACTACGTGGATGGAACTGGAGGGTAAGATGCTAAGTGAAATTAATCAGTCAGAAAGACAAAAATCATATGACTTCACTCATATGAAGAATTTAAGAGATAAAACAGATGAACATAAGGGAAGGGAAACAAAAATAATATAAAAACAGGGAGGGGGACAAAACAGAAGAGACTCATAAATATGGAGAACAAACTGAGGGTTATGGGATGGGTTGTGGGAGGGGGGGATGGACTAAATGGGTAAGGGGCATTAAGGAATATACTCTTGAAATCATTGTTTCACTATATGCCAACTAATTTGGATGTAAATTTTAAAAAATAAAAAATAAAATTAAAAAAACTTTATTTTATTTGTTATCACATATCAGGTATCATCTTAAAAGTTTTATGTTTACTATACAATTTTTAGTCATCAAAGCAAACCTATTAGATGAAGATATACATTTTACAGAAGAGAAAAGCTGAGGCTTGGAGAGGATTTCCTAAACCTGACAGTTTGCAAAGATTATGCTTTCAGCTAGTAAGCTATAGGCAGTTGGTAACTGGGAAGTGAAAGTCATAGAAAGCTGGGCCATGAGAGATCAGCTTCAAGGCAGAGATCCTATTCATCTTTGCAGTAACTAGTTAGTTTTGAGTGATCAGCACAGAAATGACAACAGGCAGCAAGCATACAGTTGTTACTATGTCTAAGATAAGAGGAGAGCTGGTCAGGGAAGGAGGGACTTATTTGACATTGCTGTTTTATTTATTTTATGTTATAGCCAATCTGGTTAGAGTATACTAGGTAAACCCAAGAAGAGAACACTAATTTTAAGAATAAATGTGGGGTACCCGGTTACTCAGTGGGTTGAGCATCTGACTCCTGATTTTGGCTCAGGTGATAATCTCATGGTCTGTGAGATCAAGGCCCATGTCTGGTTCTGTACTATGTGGAGCCTGTTTGGGATTCTCGCTCTCTCTCTCTGCCCCTCCCTTGCTTGGGCTCTCTTTCTCAAAATAAATACATAAATCTTAAAAAATTTTAATAAAAAAGAGAAGTAAGAAATGCAACATTCTCTAAACAAGATGCAGTGTTTAATAGCAATGGTCACTGAGATACTCAATTACAAGTTCCACTAAAAGTGTTGGAATGCACAAACCAAAAATATGGTGGTCCCAACCCCTGACCCTCTCCTTTTCTTGCCACATGAGTTATTTTATTTAAAAACTCAAAGAAAAAAAAAACAGTTGGAATGGAGTTAAAATATAGACATAGGAGCAAATGACTTGCCCTTTTAACATAAAGTTTGGATATGCAAATGAGAAAAAGATGAAAGATACTGATAAAGTTGGGAGGGATGCATCCTAAAGGGCCAACAATGACAATGGTGGATGTAAATACAGAAAAAGACAAACTAATCACGGCAGGTGAGGGAACAAGCGTGGTTGCAAACAACAATTTTAGAAGATTACGGTCAATTTGTCAATCCAGTATGTTTATGGTATTTTGTGACCCAAAGTCACAATATGTTTTTACATTTGTTTAACTTAATAATAGGGATGCTAATATTTGACAAGAAAAAACCTTATATATCATGGGGCATTTATGATTATGTAGTCATAACAATGAATATAAAGTTGGAGGACATCTATTAAGTGTTAATTATGAGTCAAAAATATTTTTCCTTTTTATGCCATTTTCTATACAATTACTATTGTAATTTCTCACATAACTACCTATACCTTGGTAAATCAAACCATCTTTCAAAAAATTCAAATACAATCCCACAGCTTAAAGTATTAGGGACAGGTTTCTCCAGACACAGAGGGAAAAAAAAACACATAAAATGGGAGAAAACTAACACTTTAGAAATTCTTACACATGTAATCTCATTTTATCACAACCAAATAAAATAATAATACTATTCCCATTTTGCAATGGGAAAACTTACTGATAGTGAAAACTTACAGGCAGAAAAACAATGTCTCAATATACATTGGCATAGAAATGTAACCTCTGTCCATCAGATCATAAATCTCAAGCTCTTAACAATATTCTATACCATTAAGTAGAGAGGAGAATGGGCTCTGGGTGCTTCTGGATATGGTCTTGCCCACGAACACATTCTCCCATAGAAAATGGTTGCACAGAGGACGATACCAAGGTGACTTTGTCCAAGTGGCTGATTCAGCTTATTGAGAACTCTCACCTCACATACACATAAAGTAAAATACATTTAAGGGATTAACTGGACACATGGCAGCTGAGTGTTTAACAGGGTTTTTTTTTTTTTTTAATTTACAGTACAATCTACCTTGATTTCTAAGCTCTTTTTTATAAAAAAAAATTTTTAGAGTAATATCTAATTATTTGACTTATTAATTAATTGCAATTAAATATTATATCTGTTGAGCAGGCACTATTCAGTTCTAGTATATGTTTACCACATAACTCATAAAGCCAGTACAGACATGAAAGTGAACAGAAAATACTGAATTACCACATTGTGCAATCTACATGCTAACATGAGCACCCAGAAATTCCTGCCAGTGCTATGTATGTGATTTATTAGTTTATACTCCCTCATTTATAAAAATTCAGCATTTGGAATCATTACATTTTGGAGGTAGAGAGAACCTGAAATTATTAGTCTAACTCTCTTCATTTTTGAGATATGGAAATAAGCCTGGGACAATTAGATAAAGCCTTCCACAGATGAACAGAATCAAATGATGATAATTTAGTATGTAATGTAGATCACTGTTATAATGAATTTTATACAACCAGAAAATAAAAGTTAATACCATAAGAACTTGGAACTTAAAAATACTAATGAGTTATGGGGTCTTTTGTCATTATGTTATATGCTATGTACTTCCATTTATAAATATCACTATTGAATATTTTAACTCTCTATAGTTCACAAAACTAAGCTTAGCTTTACTATTACATAAGTAATCTTGAAAAGCCTCAAGTTGCAAACAGAATAATTTGGTTAAGATTTATCCAAGTATTGGGCACCTGGGTGGCTCAGTCAGTTAAGCGTCTGACTCTTGTTTTGGCTCAGGTCATGATCTCTTGTTTCATGGGATGGATCGAGCTCCGTGTCAGACTCTGTGCTGACAGCAAGGATCCTGCCTGGGATTCTCTCTCTCCCTCTCTTGCTGCCCACTCTCTCTCTCAAAAATAAATAACCATTTAAAAAAATGAATTGTGAAAGTATTGACTGTCAAACATGTGGATAAATTATAACAGCAAAATAGCTCCAAAGAATAAATATACAAGCGCTAAATCTGAAATAGCAATTTTATTTTGATATCCACATGCACAATTTGAACAATCTTGAGAAGACATCTTGTACACAGGAAGTGTGTCTTTTCTGTCACCAGGAGGATTCCACGGGCAGGAGGCTACTCTGGGTTTAACAGTGGGAACAGATGTGCTGGCTGGGATGATTGACTCCCCATTTTTTGTGTGCCTTTCCCCTTCCCCCTCCAGCCTGGTCAGTCAGGTGTGAACCTGGGCCCTCTTACCTGGCCCAACTATGGCCAGGAGCAATGTGAGCAAAGAATTTTTCAATCCATCATCCAGGGAAATGAGAGAATGCCACCCTCTACAGGGCCCTCCTGTCAGCAGTCAGGATCCCAGTGGAGTCCATTAGTCACAGGGAGTTGCCCATTGAAACCACTGTGGGAAGGGGACCTAACAGAGAAGTGTAGACAGAACTCAGAGAGAGGTGGCTATTACAAAAGAAAGCCATCCCTGGGCCCACATGCCCTGTCATGTGACCTTGGATAAGTCCCATAACTCTGTGTGCCTTGTTTCTCATCTGCAAAATGGGGTTAACAGGAGTGCTCACCTTATGTGGTTGTGAAGAGGGCTTACTGAGTCATTCCACACACAAATTTATGACTATCACCAAAATTCTAGCTACATTTTAAACATGAAGAGGACAGTTTCAAAAGTTTGGATTTTAAATGTTTCTAGAGAAGAAAAGGGCAATCCTGTGAATTATACGAAAGTATAACCCTCCCCCAACTAACAGAGCCAAGTGGACAGATTCTCTACTTGAATCTTCCATTAAGAAAGGATCCACTTTTGGAGAAAGGGAGATTGTGAAAAGATTTAGATGATAGATTCCCAAGGCACAGGTCACAATGTACCAAGCCTGGAAGAGAAGGAAACATGGTCAATGACATGCTTTTACCATGTGTCACCCTGAACCAATCTCTTGTTTTAACATTCCAGTAACTCTTGACCTTGTTTTCCCTGAATTTAAAGGCCTACAACTTACTCTAGTATTGAGGTTATAACAAGCAACAAAGTGTAGCAAACGTCAGAGCTGACAGTGTATCTCAAATTACTTTGTCAGTCTTGACAGTGAACAAGACTGGACCCAAATAGCAAGCATCTCCATTTGTCCAGTGAGCTGCACATAATACCTGAAACCACCACCTCCCCATCAGGAATGTAGCAGAAAAGGAGAATTTTCTCAAAACCATATGCCTGGATGGGGCTGCACCACAGGGCAGGTATGGCCTGGACACTGGGGAACACTGGTATACACACCTGGTCCCGAAGCCCTGCCTTAGCTTTGGCCATCTGAGCCAGAGTACAGGATCTGAGCCATTGCTTGAGATACATTGGCTGGGGTGCGTGGGTGGCTCAGTCAGCTAAGCATCTGACTCTTGGTTTTCAGCTCAGGTCATGATCTCACGATTTGTAAGTTCGAGCCCCACGTCGGGCTCAGTGCTGACAGCCTGGAGCCTGCTTGGGATTCTCCGTCTCCCTATCCCCGGCTCGCTCAAAATAAATAAGCTTCAAAAAATTAAAATTAAAAAGATACACTGGCTGATATTCCTTCTGGGTGGGCCCCTCACATCACCACGTACTTTGTCCGGACTTCTAATATTATTTGCTAAGAAGAAATCCAGAACTGGAAAATCAGGAAATCGAGAACGAGGTTTAAAAAATGTTTTGGAGGGGCGCCTGGGTGGCTCAGTCGGTTGAGCGTCCGACTTCAGCTCAGGTCACGATCTCGCGGTCCGCGGGTTCGAGCCCCGCGTCGGGCTATGGGCTGATGGCTCAGAGCCTGGAGCCTGCTTCCGATTCTGTGTCTCCCTCTCTCTCTGCCCCTCCCCCATTCATGCTGTGTCTCTCTCTGTCTCAAAAATAAATAAACGTTAAAAAAAAAATTAAAAAATGTTTTGGAGCCAAACCCTCCTGAGGACATGCAGAGAAATGGGGACACCCGCACAACATCTACATACAACACACAGTTACAACTAAACTCATTTTTTAAAAGCAGCAAGTTTATCCAATTAGAATTAGAATGCATTTCATTATCCATTTTAAAGGACTAAAACTTTTCAAAGGAGATAAAATCATTCTGCCTTAAAATTTTTCAAGTCAGAAAACTACAAACTACATGTGACAAATTGGTTTAATGTTGACCTAGCTTCATGTTCCAGGGCCAGGCCTGACGGGCATAAATTTGCTTTAGAAGACAGTAAAATGAAGCTGTGTGAGGCACCCCCTTCATCCCTTCCTGCATTCCCTAAATCAAGTTTTCTAGGTCATTCTTTCCATTAGAGAATAGACCAAGTTCTGATATATATCCAATAAACAAATTAAACACTCTAAAAATAATTACAGTAAATCCAATATTAACTTTAGATATCCTGTACAAATCAAGTCCTGCCAATAAACTAAAGAATGACCTCCTAGCCCTCCCACTGAACAATGTTAGGTTTACTTGCAGAAATGCATGCATAAGAACATGTATCTGCATTCAGTTTATGTAAGCATTTCCCACAGTACTGGACACATCACAGCTCCCAGTAAGCAAATGTGTCAGCTTATGGACTCATCCAGCATCCTGGGAAATATCTGGAAGAAAGGCATTTGCTTTTGCAAATGTTTTTGCATTTCCCAGCTCCATAGAAGAAAAAGCTGTGCATAAGCTCTTCAACCTGCCTACCTCTGGACATATGGAAACATTAAATAACCTCCACCCAAGGTCTACAGAGAATTCACTTCTAGGAACTAAACAGGCACTGAAAATAAATGCACACCAAAGGAGACATCTAAGGACATCACCTGAGCTGAAGAAAAGCCATTCAAAAAAAAAAAAAAAAAAGCCATGTGGAGAATGACAAGACATTGCCAAAACTTCAGTTAAACAATCAGCAGTGAAATTTGAAACTATTGGTATGACAAATCCTGTTTCAGACCTGTTGACTTAGATTCACTTGCGCAACCGTAATTGGCCCAAAACAGGAAATAAGTGTAATGTATATATACTGCTCTAACCTCTTTTTCTCCACCTTCCTTCTCCCTACAGATAAAGCAGATGTTTCAGCCAGCTCTGAGAATCAGCAGTAAGTAATGTATTTATTTTAAGGTGAACATTTTATGATGCAAATACATTGATGCTTTTTCAGTGGCAAATCATATATTGTAAAAGAATCTATGATTTTTCAAAACTTAATCACTTTTATTGAGAGTAATGGGCTTAATTTTTATACTCTTTCTTAAGCTGAGAAAATACTATGTAGCTCTATTATTCCAAAAGCACTTTTAGCGAATTTAATATTTAAATTAAATTTTACTTTTCATTCTAAAATAGGTAATATAATTTCCACGTTTATGACTTTTGGAAACAATTATACCAGAACTTCCTTTCAAGGAAAAATGAATAAAGAGATATGTGTCACATACTTCCATATTAATAATTTCACTCATATCCACATATATAGCTATGTCATTGATACAGACTATATTAAAGTAAGGATCAGAAGCTATTGCTAATAATTTTAAATCTATCAAAACAAAATTATAGCACTGAAATAGAGATAAAAAAAAATATCCTGAATGATTATCAGCATAACATACAATTTCCCTCGTGAAATTCCCTCAAATCAAAAAGAAAACAAAAGACTTATAAGTTTTCTGATCAAAAGTTAATCTACATAAGCAAATATAGTATCTGCTCTGTATATTTTATATAAGAAAGCAGTTTCAACAAAGAACTTTTTCTGGCAAATAAGAAATGGTACCTAATTACAACATTTAAGGAGTTATTTATCCTGCAGAGCTAAGATTTTATTTGCAAAAATATTTTATTAATGTTCTCCTCTATGGCTAAACTGCCATCCAGGGAGTTTAGGAAGGATTTATACTGTTGCCAGAGAAGATCCGGTGTTGCGTCTTTTGTCAATTAAAACCAAAATCTACACCTGCTTCTGTGTGACTCACCTTCTGGAGGAGCATCAAAGGAAATTAAACCGATGACAAGTTGCAAATGCAGGAACTACTCTATAATGACGTGTCGTGAGGTCATTTGGAACTCCTGAATAGAGCTCAGGCTTGTAAGAGGAAGAGGCAAATTAGGAGGAAGGGTGTCAGACCTCTAAAGTAATGTCTAAATCAGATAGTGCTAATAATTCCAGTGATGCTGTTTAGTAAATTCAAGTAAGGGAAAGGAAAAAATGTGGAAAAGAAAAAAAAAAACTTGCTTTTGGGAACTGTCAAGGCAGCTACTGTTATTTAGGTATCTTTGCAGATTTCCTAGATGATGATGTCTAGAAGTTTGGCAAACTTTTTACGGTGTCATAGGCTGCTTTCTGTAGTGCAGACAAGTGGCTGAGATAAAGAAAGTGACCAGAATGAAGATTAAATGTGACATCTAAAGTTCAAAAAGATTGCATAAAATACTTTCCTGTGCTGTGAATGGTATGCAGATGTGTCTGTACCCACAAAGCACACATTATACATACGTGTGTTGATGCTTTTAATGACATTTTTTTCTGGTCTAAATGTTTGAAACGTTTTCATCCCCTCCTTTCAGGAGCTAGGGCTTTGAGGCCAAACTGTCTGCACTTACCCTCTGGTTCTTTTGCATGCAAGCATATGGCATTTCATTATTAAATCTCTGATCCTGGGACTGAAGATCTGTAAACTAGGGTATTGAGTCATGTAATCTACTATCTAGACTGTTAGGAGTTTTAACGGGCCCATAAAGAGTGGCACAGTGCTTCACACAAAACACAGGTCACCATATAATGGCATGATCCTATAGTTCACTTAAGGCAAAGGGATATGGTCCTGAAAACATGCATGTAAAACATTTCATCTATTTATAAATTTAATCCTTCTGTATTTCCTTTCATAGGTAATGATTAATAAGGATCTGGTTTTTTTGCTTCTTTAAAATTTTCCCCATATAGCAAGGTAATTTCCCCAAAGTCACATGCTAGATAATCTGTTCTTCCTCTAATGCTTTTCTATGCTACCTTGTTTTGTCTGTCTCTTAAATTTTCTATTCACTTTCATTGGCCCATTTTTCTCTTCCTAATACAACATCCAAATTTTGTCAAAACAAGTTTGGAGCCTATTTTAATAACTAATATGAAAAGATTACCAAATTAATTCTTCTTATTAAAAAGTATATTCAGTTATTCATAGGCCAATTCTAATGAATTTTTACTAGGATTACAAAGAATTTTCATATTAATTTAATTAGGATTGATAACTTTATTATATTAACACATCCTATAATAGAATGAAAATCTCTTAATTTATGCATATCTTCTTTTGTGTCCTTTACTAGAGTTTAAAAGTAGTCTCCAAACATTTTTTTTCTAATTCTTGGTTATATCGTAAATAAGCTTTATATTTTTTGTACTATTTTTTTTAAGTTTATTTATTTATTTTGAGGTGAGAGAGAACACGAGCAGGGGAGGGGCAGGTAGAGAGTGAGAGAGAGAATTCCAAGCCAGCTCCACACTGTCAGTGAAGAGCCCCATGTGGGACTTGGTCTCATGAACTGTGAGACCATGGCCTAAACCAAAGCTGGACACTTAACGGACTGAGCCACCCAGGAGCCCCTATTTTTCGTGCTATGAGTTGTATATTTCTTTTTAATCTTATTTTCTAGTTGAGTGTTGCTAGTTTATGGCAATGGTATTTTTTTTTTCAACGTTTATTTATTTTTGGGACAGAGAGAGACAGAGCATGAATGGGGGAGGGGCAGAGAGAGAGGGAGACACAGAATCGGAAACAGGCTCCAGGCTCGGAGCCATCAGCCCAGAGCCCGACGCGGGGCTTGAACTCACGGACCGCGAGATCGTGACCTGGCTGAAGTCGGACGCTTAACCGACTGCGCCACCCAGGCGCCCCGGCAATGGTATTTTTTATAGCTTGACTATTACATCTTACAAACTTTTCATTATGGTGCATTCTCCAGATAATTGGCCATATCATTTAAAAATAACACTAATATTACCTCTTCCTTTCAAGACTTACAAATATGTACTTTTTTTCTTATGACTTTGATACAGACCTCTCTAATATGATGTTGAACAATACCAATGACATTAGTCATTCCTTTTTTGTTGTTGTTGTTCTCAATATTAAATGAATGCACCTAGAGTTTCTCCAATAACTACAATATTTGCTAGAGATATTTAGCAATATTTCCATTACCAAATTCATAATCTCTCATCTTTGTTCTTATTTTTAACTATAACTAGGGGTTGAATTTAATAACATATTTTGCCACATGATTTTTCTTTAGTCCATTAATGTGATGAATTTGACCAATATATTTTCTAATTTTGAATTATTCTTACAGTCCTGATATAAAACTTACTTGATCATGGATTTTTTTGAAATTTGTTTTTATTTGAGTATAGTTGATACACAATGTTATATTAGTCTCAGATGTACAACTTAATGATTTGACAAGATTACATATTATATTATGTTTACCTCAAGTATAAGCTACCATGTGTCCCATTACATCACTCTTACAGTATCACTATTTTCCTTATGCTTTGCTTTTTATTCCCATGACTTACTCATTCTGTAACAAGAGACCTGTATTTCCCTCTCCCCTTCACCCATTTTGCCCCCTCTGCATCCCTTCCCTTTGGCAACCATCAGTTTGTTCTCTATATTTATAGTTCTGATTTTGCTGTTTGTTTCTTCTTCTTCGTCTTCTTCTTTTAAATTCCATTTATGAGTAGACTGTCTCCCTCAGTCTGACTTATTTCACTTAGTATAGTACTGTCTAGATGCATCCATGTTGTCTCAAATGGCACCAGATTTTCTCACTATATCATTTCTTCCATCATTCCTCCAGAGTTCATGTCAGGGTGATAATACAAAGCCTGCCTATTTTTACAGCCTAACTAGAATAGAAGCCTAAATGCTTACTTTATTTATTTATTCATTCATTCATTCATACATACATACATAATTTTATTTTATTTTAAAAAAATTAAAAAAAAATTTTTTTTTCAACATTTATTTATTTTTGGGACAGAGAGAGACAGAGCATGAATGGGGGAGGGGCAGAGAGAGAGGGAGACACAGAATCGGAAACAGGCTCCAGGCTCCGAGCCATCAGCCCAGAGCCTGACGCAGGGCTCGAACTCACAGACCGCGAGATCGTGACCTGGCTGAAGTTGGACGCTTAACCAACTGCGCCACCCAGGCGCCCCTAAAAAAATTTTTTAATTGTCTTGAGAGAGAGAGAATGCATGTGTGAATGGGGGAGGGACAGAGAAGGAAGGAGACAGAATCCCAAGCAGGCTCTGCACTGTCAGCTCAGAGCACAATGCAGGGCTCCAACTCACAAACCGTGAGACTGTGACCTGAGTTGAAGTCAGACACTTAATCTACTGAGCCACCCAATTGACCCTATACATAATTTTAGGGAGAAATAGAATGCCAGTGGGGGAGAGGTGCATAGAAAGAGAGAGCTAGAGAGAGAGAGAGAGAGAGAGAGAGAGAGAGAGAGAGAGAATCCTAAGCAGGCTCCAGGCTCCATGCTCAGGAAGAAGCCTGATACAGGGCTCAATCCCACATGACCTGAGCCAAAATCAAGAGTCAGACGCTCAATCTACTGAGCCACGCAGGCACCCTGAAAAGCTTGCTTGTTAAATCAACCTTTTATGAATTCTTCTCTTAGGAACTAAACAAATTCTCCCTAGTGTCTAATTTGAAAATCCTTATTTCCATAAAATGGACTTTTAAGGCAAGGTATGGCTATATAATTTTTGTAAGTTTATGTTTTTCGTTAATTAGTAAGCAGTGATATCATGTCATTAGAGAAAACAACTTATTTTTTTCAAGTGAGTATTTCAAACTTAGGGGTGCTCCTAACACCAATGTAAAGAAGAAGCTATATGCTATAATTTAATTATGTATATAAATTTATGCTTTAGAAAGACACAATTTGCTCCGCTGCATATAGTTAGCAGTAAATCATCAACACTTGGATTTGTAAATCTTTGAATCCCTTTGACTTTTCCCTAGTCACACTCTTGAGAAATTACTAATCTCTTGAAAAGGAAAATTATGAATGGCAGAGCAGAAAACTGTATAAGAAGAGAGACTTGGTGAATTGCATGTAGCAAAATAACTTTTTTTTTTAATTTTTTTTTTCCAACGTTTATTTATTTTTGGGACAGAGAGAGACAGAGCATGAACGGGGGAGGGGCAGAGAGAGAGGGAGACACAGAATCGGAAACAGGCTCCAGGCTCTGAGCCATCAGCCCAGAGCCCGACTCGGGGCTCGAACTCACGGACCGCGAGATCGTGACCTGGCTGAGGTCGGACGCTTAACCGACTGCGCCACCCAGGCGCCCTGCAAAATAACTCTTTTGAGGGCAACGATTTAGAAAGAATCTAAAGTTTGTTCCCAAGGAAATAGTCGAGGAGATATATCATGACGCACATTTAAAAATTGTCTATATGCAAGTGAATAACAAGAAGACTCTATTACTTTCCTAATTTTTTTAAAAATCTTTGCTTACTTTTGAGAGAAAGAGAGAGACAGAGTGTGAGCGGGGGAGGGGCAGGGAGAGAGGGAGACACAGATTCTTGAAGCAGGTTCCAGGCTTTAAACTGATAGCATAGAGCCCAAAGCATGGCTGAAACTCACAGATAGTGAAATCATGACCTGAGCCAAAGTCAGAGGCTTAACTGACTGATCCACCTAGGCACCCCTCCTAATTCTTTCTAATGTTTTCTGTATGACTCTACCAAATGGAAATGCAAATAAAACGTATCCTATCTGCACCTGCTATTTAGGGAGGCCCTGGGGGCAAGAGGTGAGGTGGAGCTAAATGCATTGGTCTTACAATATATCTGAATATCTGAATACAAAACATCTGAAATATTTATTTCCAGAGCCTTGCTCTATGCTAGATTCTTCCCTTTCCTTCTCCAAAAGTCCCAAAATGGGTCTAGGCAAAAGACAATAAAACTTTACCTTTCACTTTTGCACACATGGGAAAGTCCAACCAGCTCACACTGTGGGCATTAGAATTATGGGCTCCCCTAACAATATGCTAAGACAGGGCTGGCAAGAATCCTGTCCTTTTTCCTTGACCATGCTCAACAATATCTAGCATGCTATCATGGATAGAATGTGGAATAACTGATTGCCATTGACTTGGAAAAAAAAGGGAGGGTCTATTTTCCTCTTTTGCTTTCAAATTTTCTAGGAGGCCCACCTGAGGCCATGACAAAGGGATGTGCATGGCCCAAGGACACTAGTGTAAGAGTGAGTCCCCTGGAGACTTTGTAAGCTTCTGCAGCTCCCTCTCTGACCAAATACAGAGTGAACCATCTTTTGCCATAGCTACTCACAATGTAGATATGGGGGGGAAGTCAAATGTAAAGAAATTGAGAGAAAATAGAATATTAATATAAATCAGAAAAACTGAATAAAATACAAATTGACTGGGTGGGCTTTAAATGTTCCCATCCAGAGACAAGATCGGTGTTTTTGGAGTTAGCCTGTGAGTTTCTTTGGAAAGAACTTAGAAATGTTCACATTCTTGAAGGATATGGTTAAAATTCAGGTTAAGAATTAACATGACCAAAGACATAAAGGGCATATGATCAAAGGATAATGAGGTATAAACAAGGAACCCCTCATAAGGAGAGTTATGAGAAAAAGATTATCTAATGAATAATGTACCTACCAGGTTGGGTTCCCCAGGTAATGGTAACAAAATCTGAGACACAGGAGGTCAAAAAATACATTTGGGATCAATTCCCTATGAAGGGAGGGAAGGGAAGCAAGATTGCTCCAAGATAGAGGTCAAACTGTGGTGTAGTCTAATCGGAGGCTTCAGCCAATCAATTGAAGTGCCAACAAGCTGAGAGATTTCTGCTGGGTACACCTCCACCTGAGGGCACAGGCATCCTTTACTCTAACATTACTTATCTCCCTATTAACAAGAACCATATGAAGTGATCCTATGTCACCATAGTCCAGCTTGAAAAAGATTTTCAATTTCATATAACTAGTTACAACAGGATTAATGACAATAAACCCCAGACTTCTTAACATCTATTGTGCACCCTTTCCATTATCACAATACCAGGTGCAAACTTTAGGTGTTCAGGTTTGTTCAATAGGGACCAGGTATCTCCGAGAAATGAACAATGTTTTTTTGGACACTAAGTTTATGTATTTGCTTTATACAGAATTTAAGTTAATTTTTCTTTCCATAATCTTTCTTTTCTGTCTTCAAATTTTCATTTTATTCTCCTACCTCTTCCTCTGTTCCACCTAATAATTACGGTATAAGCAAAATCAACTTTTTCTTACTTCTGTAAGTGATATTTTAATGGGATAGAAGAGTTTACATTTCCAAAAATCTGTAGGAACACCTGCATAATTTGTATCCCTCATAGAACTCTCTTGCAGGAATATGCTGCTAATTTTATGATTTTCATTCTAATTCTCTCCCTTCCTGTTCTAAGTATTTAAAAAATATTATTAAATAAATACTTCATTAAATAAAAAAAATACTTCATTAAAATGCCAACAAACTTCTCCATTATTTTAACAAAGTTACATATCTAAAGCTTATCATAATGAGGCATATTTTCAACACGAGATGCATATCCTAAGAAAATTACTTGAGCTCTTTAAGTTTTAGGAGTTTTATTTCACATTTGAGGGAAAATAGTAGAGGATCAACTTGTTAATATTGTGTATTTTTTTTTCTAATCTTTCAAATGTGTTTAGTAATCTACCAGCTATTTAACAGCCAGGAAAAGCTTTATAGTAATGCACGAATATTTTTTGTCAAGGCAGAAGATTCATTAAATGCTTTCATTCTTACCAGGAACCCCAGGCCTCCAAAAAGTATAATACAGTTTAGTGGGAAATAGATATTGAGGCTAAAAGAAATCTTGGGTTCTGTCCCAGCTACACTCCAACTGGCAATGGTGCTGTTGGGAGGTCACTTATACTTCTGTGCCTCTGTTCTCTTACATGATTGTCATAATGCCTAAACTGTTAGCTACACCAGGTTGCTAACAACTAATAGGCTTGAAAAGAACTAACAACTAATAGGCTTGACAAAGTCAGACACACTTTCCAAAGAGTTAATAATCTTCTTCTTTTTCTAATTACAGTAATTACAGTAACAGACTTATTATAGAAAATGCAAAAGAGAATGTCTCACCACGTGAAGATAAACTAATTCTCTTGTATTTCTGTTTAATCTCATTTGTTCTTTGTCTGATAATTATTTTGTGGGAGAAGGGGATGAGATCCTATTTCTGTTACTTCAGGAGAGTAATAATGTAAACATTCCCAAATCTCCCTAATATCAAGATTGTCAATATGACCATGCAATAAAATTTCTTCTCTTACCTTAAAACTACTCCAAAATACCTGTGACATGCTTTTTGTCATAGATCCATGAGCAAAGCAAGGCTCATTGAGATATGGATGCTGAATGGGAGTCAGAGGTAACCAGATCTCTCAGTGTCTTGCTCACACATGGGCACCTGAATGCAAATCTGTAGCTCCAGAAGATTTCAAATTACCATATTTTATGGACCTTCAAACTCACTCAGAAATAACCTAACCCTCAAATACCAAATATGGGAATGTGTGTGAGACTTCTTGGGCTGCCATAACAAAATACCACAGACTGGGTGGCTTCAACAACAGAAATTTGTTTTCTCACAGTTATGGAGGTTCAAAGTCTGAGACCAAGGTGACAGTATAGTCAATTTCTGGTGAGACTTCTCTTCTTGACTGGCAGACAGCCACCTTCTCACTGTGTTCTCACATAGAATCTTCTTGTATGTGTGAAGATGAGAGAGAGGAAGGGGGGGTGGGGAGAGGACTCTGGTATCTCTCCCTATATGTATGCTAACCTCATTGGATCAGGGTTCATTCTTATCACCTCATTTAATCTTAACTACTTTCTTAGAAACCCAAATACAAATATAGCCACGATGGCTTCCACATATGAATTTTGGGAGGGCACAAACATTCATCCATAACAGAAGCTAAGAATTTCCCATATACCATTTTTTAACTTTGAAGCATAAGCATTGTTTTTGTTATAACACCATCAGAGACATAACTTTTATGTCTAATATACTCCAACAAGAGAATGTATTCTAATTTTTTTGGGCATTTTATCTCCCTGCTATTGAGCATGTAGTAAATTGTAAGGTTTTTATACTTATAAATATTAATGTAATAAAAATGTATGCCTAAAGTTTTTCCAGTATACATTATTATTTCTTCAGGATTCCAAGAAGTTAAATTAGTGAGGCAAAGGATGTGAACCTATTAAGGGCATCAGTACAGATTGTAATTTAATCTTAAAAGTGAGAAATCTACCTTCTGCTTTTAGATACAGAAGGAGAATGTTGCCTTTTTTAGAATTTGAGGCATTGTAATAGTGAAAGGTTTGAATGGGAATGAATGAGGACACTGGCTACATTGGTGTAGTTGAAAGTACTAAAGAAAAGCACTTCCTTCTCAGTGGATTTACCTAGGGTTCTAGTAATGTCAAATACATGAGCCAGATTCATGGCAGGAAAGAAATGGCACATGATAACTAGTAATTTGAAGAGATCTTAATGAGGGTATATTTATGAAGGATTAAGAAGGATTTAAGGAAACCAGCAAGGACTATTCCAGTGGTATCCCAGTATTGCTAACAGTTGGGAGCTAATACTTCTCCTCAGTAGGCAATGTGAAGAAGCCATTCCTAGAATCCGAAGGGAAGAGCTACATAGACAAGACTGTGGAACTAGGGTAAAATAGGGTAGTATGTAGATGCACTTCACATTTATAGGTGTACTTCAAAGGCTTCAACCGAGTACCTCCTTTTGTTCTTTACATCCTATGAAGGGTTGCTTCTGGGTGAATCCATTATCATTCTATTGGCATCTTGTAACAAATCTTCTCTTGTTATATTATTAATGAACGTGGAATAACTGAGATCATTACATTGTTTTGTTTTGTTTTGTTTTGTTTTCCTATATTCCTCAGAAGTTCATGCACTAAACATTCTAATGCAGGTCTTTGTTCCCTTTGTGTTTTTGTTTTTGTTTTTTTTTTTCTTTTTTTCTCCCCCAGCCATGGCCTTATTCCTGGAGTTGCTGTTCCTGGCTCTTGTGTTGCTTCCATTCTTTCCTGCAAATGGACAGGTACGGTCAAGTTTAAAAATATTTTCAGAACGATTGAAGCAACTCTGAGGAATAGCAAGCTATTAGATCAGTTTGCAAAACTGAAAAGTACTGCAGTGTCTGGTACATCACAGAGTACTCATCTGTTGCTCGAGTACTTAACACAGTTAATTTTAAGGCTGTGATGACGAGCTGTAGCCTCTAGCCACGTGAGGGTATTGAACACTAGAAATACAGATGATCGGGACTGAGATCTGCATAAACACATGGAGAATTCAATACTTAGTAAAAAAAAGAGTCAAAATGTTTCATTAATAATTTTAAAATTGACTGCATGATGAAAGCATAATATTTTGAATCTATTAAATAAATATGTTATTTGATCTGTTTATTTTTTTCCTTTTCAAAGTGGCCACCCAGAAATTAATATTATGTTTGATACAGGGCACCTGGGTGGGTCAGTCAGTTAAGTGGTTGACTGCGTTTCAGCTCAGGTCATGATCTCACCACAGTTCATAAGTTCAAGCCCTGCGTTGGTCTCTGAGCTGACAGAGCAGAGCCTGCTTGGGATTTTTTGTCTCCCTCTCTCTCTGCCCCTCCTCTGCTCGCTCTCTCTCTCAACATAAACAAAAAAAAATTTTGTATAAGTTTGATACTGTAATTATATTTCTATTGACAGCAATGATCCACAGGTTTAAAAGCTGTCCAAATATCTTTTTTGATTTCCTTTTATTTAATTCATTACAATGTGATTTTCACAGAAAATTAACAATATATTTATATATTACATAATCTCACATTAGCAAAACTTCACATACTTCACCACATTTATTTTCATAGTTACTGTATGATAATAATTATACCTATTTTTAAATTTAAAAAAAGAAACTTTACTAGTGATATTAAGTATTTCGATTTTTTTCATGGTCTTACAATTAGTACGTAAAGAATAAGATGTTCTATTCCTTTAAAAAAATTTTTCATCTTCCTTTTTTTAATATAATATATTGTCAAATGTTTATTTATTTAAGAGAGAGAAAGACAGAGTATGAGCAGCCGAGAGGCAGAGAGAGGGAGACACAGAATCTGAAGAAGGTTCCAGGCTCTGAGCTGTCAGCACAGAGCCCAATGCAGGGCTCGAGCCTACAAACCGCGAGATCATGACCTGAGCCAAAGTCAGATGCTCAACTGACTGAGCCACCCAGGCACCCCTAAGCTTCTCTAATTATTTCTAATACACTGTTGCCCTTTAATAATCCTAAGAACAGGATGAATCATTCTCTTAAGTACTTAGTGTGTAGGTGCTTATACAATGTGTCTATCTTCTGATCAGAAAAAGTCTGGATGTGAAGTTTGGTCACTGCTGTCTGTGCATTCTTTGTTAACTCTGATTTTACGAGAACAGCTAGGGATCCTCAGATCAAAGAGTTCAGACACTAGGTCAAAACTCACACGGCATTCAGAAATACAGTCATTATATTACCACAATTAATTTTCAGTCTGAAGATAATTTGCTCATCACCTCGGTCTTCAGTCAAAAAGTTTGCTTTCTCCCCAGTCTCTTTCCTAAAGATTTTTTCATGGTCCTTACTGCTCCTCTGTTATCTCTCTGGTCCATCTCCTGGTCTTCATTTTTGAAATTATTTAAAGGAGAGAGATTTTGCTTTTTTGTACCACTAACCGTTAGCTAATCAGATTCTCTACGTACTTTCTGCCCCTTCTCAAGAATGCTAGAAAACACTTATCATCCTTTATAACCCCAATCCAGACCATCTTTTACAAAGTTTTCCTAGCCTCAATCAAGAATTCACCCTTTGTTTTTTTGTATATCTAGCAGAATCCACCTATCATTTTAGTTACAATGTAACTGATTTATATGTAATTATTTTATTATTTATGTCATATAGTCTATCGAAATAAACTTTTTAAGGATCAATAGATAGATACCATGTTAGATCTATTTTATGTTCAACACTCTTCATATTTCCTGTTACCTAATAAAAGCTCTCTTGAAACTCATTTAAAAACAATAACGACAAAGACACGTCTTCAGTAGGATTTATATCTATACAAAGCAATATAGGATATGAAGGAGGAAATAATGACTTCTTTCGCAGGGGCCAAATTTTTATGTATTTTGAAATGAAATTCTCTTAAGCAGGTTTTTGAGGGTCAATAGGAAATATCCAAGGTATTTTGAAATGAAATTCTCTTAAGCAGGTTTTTGAGGGTCAATAGGAAATATCCAAGGATGTTATTTTATGCTTTAGTGTAAAGCAGAGGTTGGTCACTGTTAATATTTCACATGCACATCCTTTCTAGCTTAGGAGTTAGTAGCTGCGAATGTGCCACATCTGTGGGTACAATGGCATTCACTACTGGTTCCTGCCTTAGGAACATACAAGCAAGCAGGGGAAATGGATGCCTAAATAAATAGTGGTGATAAACATGGCTAAACCTAAACTTACATTATTTGGAGGGCTTTGAGGGAACTCATTATTGGGGTAGGAGAGAATAACTTATCCCAGTGTGTCAGGTAAAAATCAACAAAGGGCCCTGTCTGTTTAGACTTTGACTTCAAACTCTTGCTCATATTCATGCAACAAAACACTCATGTATTAATTTAAGTCATCAATTATCTTAACCTGTGGGAACAACTCACCTACCCTAGGCTAGACACAACCCCACACACACATACACACGTACAATGATAAAATATACCAAAAATTTCAGCAGCTGATATAATACTTTATTCTGTTACTAAAAAGGAACAGAATCAGCAATGGCCCATTAATTAGATGACTTTGCTCCCTCTAAATGGCCTTGGAAATTTTTTGATGTTGCAAAATTATCTTTTGAGTGGCCCCATGAAATCAGATCATAATAAAGTAGATCATAATACATATCATAACAGGAAGAATGATTTTACTAGAGTATTTTTAAGTACTTTAAAATTTTTTTAACTTTAAAATTTTAAACTTAAAAAAATTTTTAAGTTTATTTATTTTGAGAGAGAGAGAGAGACCAGGTGCAAGAGCTTAAGCAGGGGAGGGGTGGAAAGGGAGAGAGAAAGAGAATCTTAAGAAGGCTCTGCATTGTCATTGCTGAGCCCAAAGATGTAGGGCTTGAAACCACAAACCATGAGATCATGAGCTGAGCTGAAATCAACAGTTGGTGGCTTAACCAACTGAGCCACCCAGTCGCCCCTTACTAGAATATTGAATAAACTTTGAATCTGAACATTCTTTCTCCAAATACATTCTAAATACATTATTTCTCTAAATACAGGACATGTCAGGTCAAAATTTCCTTAAAGTCTAGGATGAATCTTGAGCTCCACTCTCATCCCACCTGCTGCAGCCTGATCAAATGTGAATCAAGGTGTCTTAATGTTTCCATTGTGTACCTTTATGGTTATAAAATATTATCACTCATATGGATAGAAGCAGCACATGAAGAGTTCCCTTGAAACTAGAAATTGACATCTGTGGCCTCAGAGAATATTCTAATTTGTCATGCTCCTAACTCCATTACTATTCTCAAAGCTTTAAACTGCTTTTTCTTATTTGTCACAGTTTTGGCTCAGGTTCATTGGCAATGCTTAGTAACTACCATTGGCTTGAACTGAATGCTTCTAAAGTGATCATTGTTCCCTGGAATTAATATTTACTCTTAAATGCAATTTTTTAAAAGTAAAATACAACAAAATGTTTAACAAGCAAATTCATCTTAGGAAATATGAAATTGCCACATAGAGGAAAGGGAGGAGGCCACTGGGCTGGGGCACCGGTCAGGGAGACTAAGGACAGAATCAACTACATAAGAAACAGAGGGGGGTAGGCACCGGGGAGAGAACCAGAGGCCAAGAGAATGGGGGCTGTGGACCTAGTTAGGGAGAAGGCAGGGCACTGGGGGTTGGACAAAAAAAATCAAAATAGTTTGGCTATGCGGGGTGCCTAGAGTGTCCAACTTTGGTTCAAGTCACGATCTCACAGTTGGTGGGTTCAAGCCCAGCGTACGGTTCTGTGCTGACAGCTTGGAGCCTGGAGCCTGCTTCAGATTCTGTGTCTCCCTCTCTCTCTGCCCCTCCCCTGCTCATGCTCTCTCTCTCTCTCTCAAAAATAAATAAACATTAAAAAAAAGTTTATCAAAATAGTTTGCCCATAAATCATAAACACACTATGTTTCTACAGTGGGGAAAGGGAGAGAGTAAAAGGGAGGAGAGGCTGTTATGAGGAGGGGCTATGGGGGTCCTACCGCCCTGCTGTGAACCCCCTCCCCATCCTAACCCCTTCCCTCTATGTCTGTGAATGCATGTGTCTGTGTGGGCCTGTGTGCAGACTTCCCTATTCCCCTCCCCACCCACACCTCACCCCCACCCTAATTGCTGCCACTTAAGTTGCTGCTAGCTGTCATTCAGCTTCACTCCTCTGCCCAACTTCTTCAGAGGGGGAAAGGGGAGGAGTGGGGGGGGGGAGCAGCCCCCGGACAGCCCTGCCCCCACCCTCCCCCCTCCACTTCTACCAGAAGTCCTGGGGAGGGGGGGAGGTGGTAGGAGTCGGGGTCACAGTATTTTGTGACAACCACTCTGTTGGCAAACTTGTGACCCTTCAGGCCCTGCATGGCTTTCTGGCAGTCAAACAGGGAGGTGAACTCCAGGAAAAGCCTTCTGCAGCTGGGCACCCAAAGCTGTCCAAGGGCTGAGGGACCAATTTTAACAAATGTTAAAATGGTAACCATAATATTATTTCTCTTTAGGATCCATCCTTTGCTGCTTTGTCAACTACTCGAACACAAGTCCAAAAAGAGATTGTAGATAAACACAATGAACTAAGGAGATCAGTCTCTCCACCTGCCAGCAACATGCTAAAGATGGTAAGAGGCAGTGATAAAGGCTAGTGATGTGACAAGTCACGATAAGAGCAGGGAGCTGGTAACTGACATCTCTTAAGTACCTTGTGTTTACAGAATTTTGCTTCTATTTTGCTATTTCATTTGAGCTGTGTTATGGACAGGACAGAAATTAATTTTCCTTTATATGGTTAAATAATTTGTCAAGGGCTATTAGGTTGGGAAGGCAAAATTAGAAGCCAAATCTTCAGACATCAAATGTGAAGCCATTACACTTCTTGTTCACTGTCTTCCCTAGTCTAAAATAAAGGAGTCCCGTTTCCTTCAAAATCAGTGCCATTAAGAGTAAATAACAGTCCACTTTCCAAGGCATAATCCATAAAAGCTAGATCTCTCCCATTTGAATGCAATGGGCTGTGAGTGGAATTGGGAATAATCTAGGCCAGTTTATTACTATTGAAGTATAATTTAAATACTTCAATATATTTGATGAGTATTTAGAGTAGCACTATTACTAAAAATCCTAGGTGTGTTTCCTCTCCTATCATAATTGTCAGTGTTATTGTATTAGGTGTTTCTCTCACTAGACACATCATTTATGAACTTCGTTTCACGTGGAAATTGGCACTGGGGCCCATAAACACACACACACACACACACAACTAACAAAAAGATCCTTCATACCAAAGACAATTACAGAATATATCTATAGAAGCTTTTAAAATAGTGCAAATCAGTCTACCAATCAGACTATAAAGCATATGCTCTATTGGAGTTGAATCTTTAAGTGCATTTTTTTTCTTGTGACATTTAGGAATGGAGCAGAGAAGCAGCAGCAAATGCCCAAAAATGGGCAAACAAGTGCACTTTAGAACACAGCAATGCAAAGGACCGAAAAACCAGTATGTAAATGAGCAAATATCTGTGGAATAAATGAATAATAAAATAATATTAGAAAAATCAAATAGAATGGGACATTCAGGGATGCTGAAAAAAGACTTAGTGAATAAATTTTGCTCTTTTTAAAATCAAAGTATCTGTATAGGGAGGGATCATTATAGATACATTTTGGGCTTGTTGATTGCATTATGCCAAGAATTTCTGAAGCAATACTTCATTTATCACTCTGAACCAGCTCATGAATAAACAGGTCATGAATCATCATTTCTCCAATTTTAGAAATTATAAGATAAGGACAGGGGAGGAATGACTTCCCCAAGACACAATCTGAAGTGTCCTTACTGGAGAGTTTCATGCTTTGGGCAGGTTTATTGATCTCTGATCCACTGCCCTTTTTTGTGATATTGTGCAGCTGTTTGGTGTTTTGATATCTCCTCATTTTGTATTCATAAGATATACTGGATTATGTTGAATTTTTCCTGAACTTTGCTGTAAACATACCTAAACTTTTTAAATCATGATTAATATTTTGTGTATGTTGATTCAGTTTTTAGTTTTTGATAGTCAAGTTCTTTATATAGACTGTGTACCTATAATGCATAGAATAATGTTATATGCAAAAATATATATAACTTCCAAGAATTAGAAAAACTATTGGAGAAAACTTCTGTGCATAAACTGTTCATAAAATATTTATTTACATTATTAAGCATGACAGGCAAACCCAATTGGAAAGTAGTGAATAATTACTTGTAACTTCAGTAGAACTACTGTTATTTATATTGCTGATGCCAAAATTATAATGAAATTAGGTAACTACATTCAGTAGAAGCTTAAAACAAATGGTCTTAACATCAAGTTCTGTTAGATTCTTAGTTTCTTTCCTTCCATATTAAAGAAAATTCCCAAGAATATTTTATACTCTCTTTAAGCAGCATGTAAACATTATATTTTAATCCACCAAAATGTTAATATTAAATGAGGCCTGAAATGATAGGAAAATGTTTCTGGGCTTCAAGGCATTTCATTCTTTTTCTAAATTAATTTTATTACAGCAACAGTGCTTAAGAACACTTAAGCACATGAGACCTACATTCTTGACAAATTTTTAAGTGTACTATACAATGCTGTTGACTTCAGGTACAATGTTATACAGCAGATAGCTAGAATTTATTCACTTTGCTTACCTGAAATTTATTGATTAGTAAGTTCCCATTTCTCTTTTCCCTCATCCCCAGCCACTACCATTGCACTCTTTGATTCTATGAATTTGACTCTTTTAGATACTTCATATAAATGTATTCATGCTTGTAGTTGTCTATCTGTGACTGCATATTTCACTTAACATAATGTCCTCAAGTTTCACCCGTGTTATCACATGTTGCAAAACGGCTTCCTTTTTTAAAGATGAATGATATTCCATTGTATGTATCTATCTTATCTTGTCATCCATTCCTTTGTCCATGGACATTTAGATTGTTTCCAAATATTGGCTATTGTAAATAGTGTTGCAATGAACATGAGTGTGCTAATATCTCTTCAAGATCCTGATTTCAATTCTTTAATACTCAAGAAGTGGTGTTGCTGGATCATTTTGTAGTTCTACATTCAATTTTTTGAGGAACCTTCATATTGTTTTCCACAGCAACCACACTATTTTTCATTCTCACCAGCAGTGTTTATGATTCCACTTTCTCTACATCCCTACCATTACTTGCTGTCTTTTGTTTTTTTGATAATAGACATTCTGACAGATGTAAGGTGATATCTCATGATTTTGATTTACATTTTTGTGATGATTAGTAATGTTGAACACCTTTTTCACATACATGTTAGTCATCTGTATGCCTTCTTTGGAGAAAAGTCTGTTCATGTCTTCTGCTCAAAAAATGGGCAGAAAACATGAAGAGACACTTTTCCAAAGAAGACATACAGATGGCCAACAGACACATGAAAAGATGCTCAACATCACTCATCATCAGAGAAATGCAAGACATCACCTCACACCCGTCAGAATAGCTAAAATAAAACACACAAGAAACAACAAGTGTTGGAGAGGATGTGGGAAAAAGTAAACCCTGTGCACTGTTGGGAATGCAAAGTAGTGCAGGCACTGTGGAAAACAGTATGAAAGTTCCTTGAAAGTTAAAAATAAAACTACTTTGTAATCCAGTAATTGCACTACTGGCTGTTTATCTAAAAACTACAAAAACGCTAATTCAAAGGGATACATACATCCCTATGTTTAGAGCAGCATTATTTACAATAGTCAAATTATGGAAGCAGCCCAAGTGTCCATTGATAGATGAATGTGCAAAGAAAAGAAATATATATATATGAATGTGCAAAGAAAAGAAATATATATATATATATATATATAACTCAGCCATAAAAAAGTTTTGCCATTTGCAACAACATGGATGAGGCTAAAGAGTATAATGCTAAGTAAAATCAGTCCCAAAGAGACAAACACTATATGATTTCACTCATATGTGGAATTTAAGAAACAAACAAACAAGTAAAAAGAGAAAAGGAGAGAGAGAGAGAGAGAGAGAGAGAGAGAGAGAGAGAGAGAGAGAGAAACTAAGAAAACGATTCTTAACTATAGAGAAAAAAACGAATGGTTACCGTGGGGTGGAGATGGGGAATGGGTGAAACAGGGGATAGGGATTAAGGAGGGCACTTGTCTTGATGAGCACAGGGTTATGTATGGACTTGTTGAATAAGTATATTGTACACCTGAAACTAATATAACACTATATGTTAACTATGTTGGAAAAATAAATTAATTAATTAATTAAAATAAAATAAAATAAAATAAAATAAATAAAATGCTAAATGAAAAATGATAAAAAAATATACAGAAAACAAAACAAAACAAAAACAAATCTTCTGCCCAGTTTTAAATTGGGTTAATTTTTGCTATTGGGTTATGTGAGTTCTTTATATACTTTGAAAGTTAACTCCTTATCAGTTATATGCTAGGCAAATGTTTTCACTGTTTCCACAGGTTGCTTTTTCACTTTGTTGATTGTTTCTTTTATTTTGCAGAGCTTTTTCATTTTGTGCAGTTCTACTTATTTATTTTAGCTTTTGTTGCTTATATTTTTAGTGTCACATTCAGGAATTCATTGCTAAGATCAATGTCAAAGAGCTTTTTCCCTATATTTTCTTCTAGGAGTTTTACTATTTCAGGTCATATGTTTAAGTCTTTAATCTATTTTGAGGTAATTTTTGTGTGTGGTGTAATTTAGGTGTCCAAAGTTACTCTTCTCCATGTGGCTGTCCAATTTTGTCATCATCACTTCTTGAAGAGAGTGGGGTTTTTTGCCCATTGAGAAGAATTAATATTGTTAAAATATCTATGTTACCCAAAGTCATTTATATACCTGTTGGCTGGTTGTACATATTCCTTGGAGAAGTGTCTGCTCAAGTTGACTGTGTTCACAAAAGATCTTTAGTCAGTTCCTCAGGCAGCCCCCATAAAAGATGGAGATTTAGTCATCCCATCCAATTCTTGCTTTCTCATGGAAAGGCTAGGAGCTAGGGTTTTTTATCTGCTCACTCTGTGCTGAACCAAGAGAGTCTATGGCTACTGCCAGCCCAAACCTCTATCTGTTCTCATTTGCCCCAGGGAACTAGATTATGCTGGGTCTAGTTCGCATTCTCAGAGACACAAGTCAGAAGCCAGGCTTTGGGGCAGCCTCTGGAAAGTTTGTGGCATTGGATACCCAGACCAACTCTTCCCCCACCCCTACCCCCCAGGGAGAACCAGGTAGCTGTGGTATTTGTTCGCTTGCTCTTTTCTGAGCTGAAGAGAGGAGCCATGGCATCTACCAATACAAAACACCATCTGTGTTCTCCCTCCAGGGGGGCAACACTGTGCCAAAGCCATCAAAGCTCCAAGACTGGCAAGAGAGATGTCAGATTTTTGGGAAGCCCTGGGGAAATAGCATTGGACACACCAATCAACTCTTTGCTTCCTCAGAAAAAAGAAGCTGAGAGCTAAGATTTTTCATTTGCTTGCTCTGTGCTAAGCCATGGGGAGGAGATGTGATATCTACCAGTCCCAACCACCATCTCCATTTTCCTCCGGATGGCTAGCCTGTGTCTGACAATCAGAGCTCCAAGACTAGCAAGACAGAAGCCAACCGTCTGGGAGTTTTCCTTAAGGAAAGGTTGGGGGGCTGGACAAATGAACCAACTCTTTCCTTCCCCTGGGAGAAGCTGGGAGATACGGGATCTCTTCCTGATTATATGGCAGAAACTGTGCTGCGGGTAGGCATTCTAGCAAGAAGGTGTCCTAATTTCCCTACAGGCTTCAGTTTGTCTGGTTCATATTCTCCCAGGGTATAGAAGCCTTGCAATTAGTTTTGGATTTCTCACAAGGGCAATTTTTTTGGGAATTGTTGCTGAATCAGTGTGTTTGTCGGGGGAAGGAGACTCCAGGGCTTCCTACGCCACCATCTTGCTGATGTGACCCTCTGCAAGGCTCTTCTTACCTACTTCTCTGAGGAAGATTTGGTCTGATGACATTCTAATTTATTGATTAAGGGAGGATCCAAAAACTTTGAAAACTGCCATCTCCCCTGATGTCAGTTCCCTCTTAATTGGGACTCTTAAAGACTACCTGTAGAACATTTTTTCCAAGTTCACACAAAAATCATACCATAAACATTTACTCATGGTCCAATATATGAAAAGTATCTGGTGAAAGTAGGCATGAAGAAGAAAAAAAAGAATAAAAGTTGGTCATTACCCTTTGCATGCTTACAATACAAAGCTGAGACTACAGGAAACATTACACATGTGAAGAATTTTGCATGGAAAAGAATGCATCTCTGACACCCCAAAAGGAGAAGGGTTTTTAAAGCATAAGATCTTCTCAACCTATTCAAAATTTTGCATGTTCGGGTCAGCCTCAATGTGGTAGACAGATTTGTCTTCTATTCAGCTTAATAGTTGGTAAGGACAGAAGCTGTTTTATTACGTGTTAAGAGTTGGCAAGCATAGGCACTGTTTGAAAGGCAACATCTTTGTGTTCATTTAGTTAATTTCTTTTGCCATGGCATGCTTTATTGCTTCATTGTGATCTGGTTCTCCTTAGGTACAAACTGTGGTGAGAATCTCTATATGTCATCTCACCCTAAGTCATGGTCAGCCCCAATCCAAAACTGGTATGATGAGAAGGACAATTTTATCTATGGTAAGGGAGCAAAGACTGCTGGTGCAGTTGTTGGACATTATACCCAGGTAAGGAAAACAAATTAAAATACTTCTGCCACAAATGTTCTAATATAGAAAGCTTCTCCAAATTATGACCAACCCATGTTCAATTTGCGTGAGAATGTGAGTATACCTAGTAGCCTTGGTGTTGGCCCGTACTTCATCTAAAGCTGTCATTTATTCCTTGGCTGGCAGAACTCTTCATAGGGAAGCACACCCTGTATTTTCCCAACATTATAGATGCATAAAGTGAGGAATGTATATGAAAATTCAGTATTTTAAAATGTGTGATTTGCTTCAATAATTGAACTAAATATTTCCACAAGGCAATACCATAATGATAACTTTTTTTTTTTCAGTTTTACAATTGGTACTATTTGTTTTTCAATATTTTCCCTCTTTCATGTACTCTCCTATGTTCCCTTCCGGATTTGTAGGTTGTCTGGTACTCCTCTTACCACGTTGGATGTGGAGTTGCCTATTGTCCCAATCAAGATATTCTGAAATATTACTATGTTTGCCAATATTGTCCTGCGTAAGTATACGCTTTAGAGCTGAATGCCAATAATCCCATCTGCAATTTAATATTTTGAAATTTTCGTATATTGAACAAACTACAATACAAAGAATATTTCAATAAAAAGAAGGAATTGTGTCTTTGGAAATGCCTTTTAAGTTGAGATACATTCAATTTATCAGAGAATACACCAGGTTTTCAGTTCCAAGTGTAAAATCTGAAACTCTATTTCCCCCAATTACAGAGTGACATCTTTTCTCTCAGTGACCTTTCCCTTGGGCTCACAGCTAATCAATGAGCATGGGTAGTGTGCATTTCTGTGGATTTGATGTCATTGGTTCTCACTAACTTCATACTCTAGGAAGGTGGCAGCTTGATGGTTAAGCAAGGGATGGACTGGGAAACTGGGAATGGCTGATTGTGATTTCAGCTCTTTCTGCTAAAATGTTCCCACCCCTGCTTATCTAAAATGCTACCTATGCTATTACCATCACAGATGATTCATTCATTGGCTCTCAAAGGTTTTTTCAAGAGATCTTTAATGTATTTCAGAGTCCAGGAGAGAAGAACATCCTTAACCCTTGTTTTTCAGAAGTTTGCACAAAATCTCCATAATGAACCATCCTTTAAGGTCCTGACTTGCAGCAGGAAATGTGTTCTTTCATCAAAGATTATGTTTGAACTTACCCAGAATAAATTCTGTGGATATACTGAAGATCTAGTCTCAACATATCTGTTAACCTTAATTTCTTTAAATGTTTGAAATTCCTTGCCATCGGGGACAGGGGGACCCCTAAAACCAAGGTATCTTCAGGCTTTATTTTGAGACTGTAGATAACCCAAGTATATGGATCTCCTGTTTGAAAAGTATGACTCCCAATGTCATTTTCCTGCAAGGACCTATTAGGGTTTAGTAGAAAGAATTGAAAAGTTCCTAGGAGAATGCATCTAAAGTCACTGTCTGGCTCTAAGAAAGGAGGATCTGATGCCAGGTATCTGAAATGAGAGTTGGAGTGAATAATGAGGGAAAGCAGGGGTGAGAGAACTTCCAGAACATATTTGTGTCTATTTCACATTTTTCCAGGGGCTTACACACATTCGGGTATATTCTGTGCAGGGGCTGAGATTTAGATGCATGGCGTTGTGTTGTCGGCCTACTTGGAGCAATCGAGATTTTGACTGTCTTATATTTTCAGATAATAACGGCCAATCGAATAATATTCACCAACGAGGGGTAGACTAGTTACTGTAAAACCAATATACCTTAGCGATTAGTGTTAATAAAACCATTTTTCTACAATTCCCTCTTTTTTAAGTATTAAAATCTTACACACAAAACCTCTAGACATTCAAAAATCTTCCTGTCACCCCTACTCCCAAATACAACACACCAAAAATCACTTGAAAATCATCACCCCCATCTAGAGGCCAAAAGCATCCTGGGCTTTACCTTCTCTAGTTCATATTTAAAAATTATCATATTTTCTTTTTTAAATGTAAAATTACATGTAACTTTAAGCATTTTCCCTATGGCAACCCTTTCTTTCCCAGGAACTTGCTGTCTCTCTAAGAAATATGTTTTATCACCAGCCAGCACCTTGGGGTACATTGCTTTAGCAATTGACCACATCTTCTGGGTGAGAAAGAATGTTGCCATGTTGAAATATACTCCAAATATTTTAGAGCCCATTTATCCCATTTCAGTGTCTCAGGCTGGGAGATTATGGTCAAGGAAGTAAGTGAATGTGTGAGTTATTTTCTTACTTTACATTGGTATCTGAGTACATTTTCGGAATTTTAGTTTTTCAGTTATTTGACATGATTAAAAACACTGAATAAATACTCAGGTATTTGTGGTGATAGGTGCCACCCTAGTAGCATAAACTAAACTGAAAAATGAAAAATGTTTGACACTTTGTATTTCAAATTTCAGTGGTAATCATCTTAACAAGATAAATACACCCTACCTAGAAGGAAAGCCTTGTGCCAGCTGCCCTCATGACTGTGACAATGGACTATGCAGTAAGTTTGAAGTCATTAACTTGCTAGTACATCTAATAAAATGGACTGACCTTTTTTTTTTAATAATTAGGAAAATTCAGGCATCTGAATGGCTCTGTCAGTTAAGCATCTGACTCTTGATTTTGGATCAAGTCATGATTTCAGGTCAAGCCCCATGCCAGGCTGACAGCGTGGATCCTGCTCAGGTTTCTCTCTCTCTCTCTCTCTCTCTCTCTCTCTCTTTCTCTTTCTCTCTATGTCTCTCCATCAAAATAAATAAATAAACATGAAAAAAAGAATTAGAAAATCTTCTGATTGTAAACCAACTTAAGCAATTCCCTCATGCAAAAGACAAAAAATATTCAACAGAGGGTGTTTAATCAAAAAATGTACACAAGCCAGTATCTATATTTATTTGTAACTAAAACCCTGTAACCATATATATCCTAAAGAAATATCTACCATCAATGTATATTTGTGCTTATGTTGGACTCATTACCTATTGGCATATATAAAAATGTTTCTGTGAAAATATTCATTGTAATTGAATATTTTTCCTGTCAAAATTAATGTAATTGTAGCAAAATTTCATTATTGCATTTTAAAAAGAGAAAATATGTACAAACATAAAGGTATGAGATCACAGATATGGTTCAGTCCAGACACCAAACATTTCTTATACACCAATGAGTTCTTTATACTAAATTCATTTTTCCCATAGTATAGTTAGAATAATCAAGTTTAATTTAATAACCATTTGCACTTGTGTTGTTAGTAATTTTTATATACTTTTAAAATGTCAATCAAATCCTTGTATAGCAATATTAACTCACAGAAGTCTAAAAAATATTTTAGCAAAAGGACTACATTTAGTGTCATATATCTCATTTTCAGTGTTGTTATGAATATAAATACTAAGAGTTGGTATTTTTGTTTGGTTGGGATATGTCATTAAATTATTATGAATAGTATAATGGACCCATTATCTGAGATTTTTACCTTTCAGATGCATTCACCAGACTAAACTGTAGCATTCTCAGTATACTAAACTGTATACATTCTCAATTGTATAGTTCCAATTCAGAATATTGATGATATCAAAGCTATACATCAATTAAATAAAATACTTACACATCTGATGAATACTATTTGTTAATGGGTTTGGAATTTATCCTGTTAGTAATGAGCAACCAATTGAAAGATTTTTAAACAGAAGAGTGATGAAGTCAGAATTGTGTTTTATCAAGATCTGGCAGTAGTATGGAGAAACAAGTGGATTCAAGCCAGCTTGGAGACTGTTGAAAACATGGGTTCAAAAGCCAAATGGATGTTTTTACTGCATTAGGACAAAATGAATGAAGAGAAGTGGACAGTAATGAATGACAGGAAAGAAGTAGAATGGCTACTGTTTGTTACTTGCATTTGTTGAGTGCTGATAAAAAGTAGACAGCCATGAGTTCATATTGATTCCCAGTATCTGGTTTGAATTATTTAGTAGTTAAGTTTCATTTCTCTGATACTGGGGGAGTTGAGCTGGGAGTTGGGGAGGGACTCCAAAGGAATGCCAAGTTTGCAGGTAAAGTGATGAATTTAGTTTGAGAGTTAATTGAGTTTGTGGCCACTGAGGGACTTCAAAGTGGAAATGTCAGATAATTGTAGTAAAATTCCCTCCCATTTTTGTATCCACATCTTCTCATAATGGTTTATTATTCTTGAAATAAAAACTAGTGGCTCTAGCATCTATATGGAGCAACAGTGTCTAATATAACTTTTTGCAATGATGGAAATGTTCACTCTTTGCACTGTCCTGTAAAGTAGCCACTAGTCAGATTGGTCATGGAGCACTGGGAATGTAATATGTGTCACTGATAACCTGAAAATGTATTTTCTTAATTTTATTTAATTTTAATTAATTTAAGTTTAAATTTAAACAACCTCATGGCTAAAGGCTACAATTCTGGACAGTGCAATTTTAGAGACTCATTTACATTTATTTTATTTTGTTTTCTGAGGAAGAAAAGTAGGTCAATTCATCTTAGAAACATTTCAAAAAGCTCAAATTTTAAAAGAAGTGGTGGATTAATGTGTCCCTTGACATCATAGTGTAATGATGCCAACTTGTTTTTTCAATTGTGTTCTCCCCACTTGCATTGAATGTATTGTTTGTGTTGCTGCTATAGAGGAAAATTATAATGAACTAATTTCTTTGTTTTTATTTCAGCCAATGTTTGCAAGTATGAAGATAAATATCAAAACTGTAATGATTTGAAGAAAACACTATCCTGTGCCCATAGTCTTCCCAAGGACAGTTGCAAGGCTTCCTGCTATTGTAAAGATAAAATTTATTAAATACCCAATACAGACTGAGGGGGGCTAAGTAGAGAAGGGCCACACTATCTACTTAGATGTGACATTAGTAAAGATATTGTCAGCATGTTGGCTACAAACTTGATTCCAAGTAATAAGGAGTCTTTTTCTCTTGGATCTACTTTTTATTTTACAGAAATTTCTTTCATCAAAGGATTAAAAAGTTACATAATCTATGATTATATTATCTGTTGCTCATGTAAAAATTATGAGCGATAAGGAAATTCTGAGAAACCATTACAGACAAGAGGAGACTAAGAAAACATGAGAACTAAATGGAACGTGGTCTCTCAGATCAGATTCTGGAACACAAAAAGGTCTTTAATGGAAAAAGTGGTGAAATCTGAATAGGGTCTGAATTGTTTTTGATAGTAATGTCTCTTTCTTATTCTTGACAAATGTCCTAGGGTTATACAAGATGATAACATGAGGGGAAACTGAAACTGGGTGAAAAGTATATAGGAATTCTCTGCACTATCTTAGCAAAATGTCTATAAATCTAAAAATACTCCAAAATAAAAAGTGCATTAAAAAAAAAAACACTTTTCTTGGCTCCATAATGCTTGGAAAATTCTCCTCTTGATTATCCGGTTATTCTTTCTCAGACAACCCTCCCCCAGTGTCTCTACTCCATTGCTAAATGTTTGATTTTATTTTTTTTCATGGACCTTCCAGATAATACCAATGATTGGACTGTCAAATTAGACTCATATCCTTATCCAGTGTCAAGATTCACTATTTCAAGGTCATGGGGTAAACAGAAAATAGGGAGAGGTTCAAGATCATCAATGCAGTTCCTGAATGTTATTTAAATTTTTTCAACACTTACTTATTTTTAAGAGAGAAATAGAGAATGAGCAGGAAAGAGGTAGGGAGAGAGGAAGACACAGAATCCAAAGCAGGCTGCAGGTTCTGAGCTGTTAGCACAAAGCCCAACTCAGGGATCGAACTCAAGAACAATGAGATCATGACCTGAGCCAAAGTCTGATGCTCAACTGACTGAGCCACTCAGGCGCCCCTTGAATGCTATATTTGCAGCACATTCCTTAATATCTAAAGTGAAAGTCTTCTTAGTCTACTTTCAAAATCTTTCCATTGACTTCTTAAGTACTTAGGATAACACTCTTAAACTGATCTGCAAGAAGTTGAATTTTTTTTTATACTTTCCCTTTAACCTCACTTCATTCCTCTCTCCTTTATTTCTTATGCTCTAAGTACAATGATCTTATCAAATTCTTTCAAGCTCCGCAAGATTTTCCATACCTAAGGGCATTTTTATTTGCTATAGCTCTGTCTGAAAGAGTCATCCTTCTAGTATTTGCTAGAATAACTCCTTCACATTAAATGCCACCTTACCCAAGAGATTCCTTTGAGTATTTAATCTGAAGAACTCCCTCCATTTTCTCTAATAGCTCCTTATATTTCTTTTACAATAATCATTGCAATGTATAATAATTCATTCCTGTATTCAATAAATATTTATTGAAAAATGTCTCCGGTATTTATTTAGGTACTTTGAAATAGGGTGATTAACAAGAGAGACCAAGTTCCAAACTTCATGGAGTTCAGACTTTCATACAGGAAAGAGGAAGGAAATTATTTGCAAATAAATACTTAAGATATTGGAGGTGGTAAGTGCTATGAACTAAAATGGGCAACACAATAGAGAATAAAGAGGACAGACTAGAAAAATGTTAATAGGAGAGTCAGGTACATCCTTTCTGAGGATGGATTAGAATCATAACAGAAGTGAGAGAACAATGGATAAGATAATTTGATCAAAACAAAAACAGAATAGTGAGTATAAAGTTGTTAAGGTAGGAATACAGTTAGCATATTTGAGGAAAGGCAAGAAGACTAGAATGACTGAAGTGGAATGAGCAAGATAAAGATCATTTTGAAAGCAGGTCAGAGAGTTGGGCAGAAACTTAGTCCCATGGTATGCCCTAGGGCACATAAAGAATTAGGATATTGTTGTAAGCAAGATAGCAAGCCATGAGAGTGTACTGAAGAAGAGAGTGAGATGATGAGGTACAGACTGTAAGAGAATAAGAGTGGGAGCAAAAACCCAGTTAAGATACTATTGACTAGAAGAGAGATTAAGTTAAACTGCACTAGATTATAGATATACCATGTATACAGTGCATATCGTGCAATTTCAGGATTATTTTTGTTTATGTCATGACAGAAAACAGGAGAACTATTTCCCAACTCAGGCTAGCATTACCTTATGCCAAAGGCAGACAAAGATATCACAAAAGAATAGAAAACTACATACTATTATTTCTCATGAACATAGATACAACATCTAAAAAGGATTATACACCTTGAGAAAGTGAAGTTATTGAAGGAATAAAGTGTTATTTCAACATTTATAAATCAATTAATGTCGTATACCATTTTAAAATAAAGGTATATATTTAGATATGCAAAAATGCATAAAGAGATGCAAAAAATATACTTGACAAAATTCAACACCTTTAATGAAAACAATTTTCAGAAAACTGGGAATAGAAGGTATCTTCCTCATCTTAATAAGAAATATTTTACAAAATCCTCCAGCTAGCCTTATATGTAGTAGTGAACAACTGAATTCTTTCTTTATATTATAGGTGAAAACAATATTAAAGTATTTTTTAATCTGGAATCCCCTAACAGTAATAAAGCAAAGCTATCAGTTTGCACCACTTTGTTCACATTGTAAGTGAACTGCCAATGCAGTAAAATTAAGAAGAAGAAAATAAAAGCATACAGAGTGGAAAAGGGCACTGGGTAGGTGTCCAGAGACCTAGGTTCCAATCTTGCTCTCCCTGGACTACCTACATGTAACCTTGGGGGAAGATGGCAGAGTAGAAGGACCCTAAGCTCACCTTGTCCCACAGATACAACTAGATAACATTCACATCAGTGTAAATAACCCAGAAAATGATCCAGAGACTGCAGAACAAACCTCACAACTAAAAGTAGGGGGGATGCCACATCAAAAAAAGTAAAGAAGGGTGAAGACACGGTTTGGGAGTGAAATGAAATGGACCATGGCCATCCACAGTGGGGAGAAAACCAGTGGCATGAAGAAAGGCAAAAAACAGACTTTCATACTGGGGAGCCCACAAACAGTGAAGACAAATTCCTGTAACATTTGCCTTTGAAAGGGGGCTGAATTTTGTGAATTCTTACAGCCAGAATCAAGACTTAAAGCATACAGTTTTAAAAATCAGTGGGCTCTGTCTCTAGGAGAGCCCAGAGGGCAAGAGGAAGGTGAATCCTTGCCCTGAAAGAGCACAACAAACAGCCCATTCAGATACAGCACAGAACCAGCAGTTTAAAAAAAGCTGGTGGCAGATGGGAGGGAGACTGATTTGTTCATCTCAGAGTGGTGCCTGGAGAGAGATAAATCATGGGAAGACCCCTTTAGGAACAAAGGACCTGGCAAGTGCCATTTCCTTCTCCTGCCCCCCAGCATAAACAATGGCCACCTGTGGGAAATAAGCACCAACACTCTTACCTAACTTGCTTGCACCAAGCTTGCCCACCCCCTGTATCAGTGGATCCACCCTTCCCAGTCATGCTTGTCTCATTCCTAGCATTGTGTGCCCCCTTCCCCTCCCAGAAGACCACCACAAACTCTGTCAACACCACATCTCCCAACCCTTGTGTTTTGTTGGACCTCAGTTCCTGCAGCAGTGAGGACAAGTATCATTTCCATGGATGCAGAAAAGGCATTTGACAAAGTACAACATCCATTCATTATAAAAAGCCTCTCCTAAGTAGGTCTAGAGGGAATATACCTCAACAAAATAAAGGCCTTCGGGAAAAACTCAGAGCTTTTCCCCTTAGGTCAGGAACAAGACAAGGATGTCCATTCTCAATCCTTTTATTCAACATAGTAATGTAAGTCCTAGCCAAAGAAATTAGACAACATAAAGAAATGAAAGGCATCCAAATTGGTAAGGAAGAAGTAAAACTCTCACTATTTGCACATGACAGAATACAGTATATTTAAAAAAAAAAAAGACTCCATCAGAAAACTACTAGAACTGATAGGTCAATTCAAGAAATTCGCTGGATACAAAACCAATATACAAAAATCTGTTGCATTCCTATACACTAATAATGAAGCACCAGAAAATGAAATTAAGAAAACAACCTCATTTACAGTTGCACCAAAAACAAATATTTAGGAATAACCTAAACTAAAAACATGAAAGATCTGTACTCTGAAAACCATAAAACACTGATGAAAGAAATTCAAGAAGACACCAATAAATGGAAAGACATTCCATGCTCATGGGTTTGAAGAACAAATATTATTAAAATGTCTATATTACCCAAAGCAATCCACAGATTTCGTGCAAGCCCTATCAAAATACCAACAGCATTTTTCACAGAGCTAGAACAAGGCCCCTAAAATTTGTATGGAACCACAAAAGACCTCAAATAATGAAGCAATCTTGAAAAAGAAAAGCAAAACTGGAGGTTATCACAATTTCAGACTTCAAGTTACATTACAAAACTGTAGTAATTAAAACAGTATGGTACTGGCATAAAAATAGACACATTGATCAGCAGAATAGAACAGAAAACCCAGCAATAAACCCACAACTGATAGTCAATTAATCCTCAACAAAGGAGGAATGAATACACAATGGGAAAAAGACAATCTCTTCAACAACAGTTATTGGGAAAACTGGACAGCCACATGAAAAGAATGAAACTGGACCACTTTCTTTCACCATACACAAAATTATAAAGTCAGAACAGATTAAAGACCCAAATGTGACACCTGAAACCGTAAAATTACTACAAGAGAGCACAGGAGCTCTGACATCAGCTATAGGGACACTTTTCTAGATCTGTCTCCTGAGGCAAAGGAAGTAAAAGCAAAAATAAACTATTGGGACTACATCAAAACAAAAAGCTTCTGAACAATGAAGGAAACAACAACTAAAAGGCAGCATACAGAATGGGAGAAGACATTTACAAATGACACATCTGATAAAGGGCTAGTATCCAAAATGTATAAAGAATTGATTATAACTCAACACGCCAAAAACAAATAATCCAATTAAAAATGGACAGAAGACATGAACAGACATTTCTCCAAAGAAGACATACCAATGGTCAACAGACATGTGAAAAGATGTTCAACATCACTCATCATCAAGGAAATGCAAATCAAAACTACAGTGAGATATCACTTCACAACTGTCAGAATGGCTAAAATAGAAAACAAAAGAAACAACAATTGTTGAAGAGGTTTTTTGGAAAAAAAAAAAAAAAAAAGGAACCCTTGTGCACTGTTTGTGGGAATGCAAACCCGTGCAGCCATTGTGGAAGACAGTATGGAGGTTTCCAAAAAATTAAAATTAGAATTACCATATGACCCAGTAATTTCATTACTGGGTGTTTACCCATAGCATATGAAAACACTAATTAGAAAATATATATGCACCCCTATATTTTTGCACCATTATTTACAATAGCCAAACAATGGAAGCAGCCCAAGTTTCCACTAATAGATGAATGGATAAAGAAGTGATAAACACACACACACACACACACACACACACACACACACACACACCCCAGAATATTATTCAGCGATAACTAGAATGAAATCTTGCCATTTGCAGCAACAGGGATAGAGCTAGAGAGCTTAATGCTAAGCAAAATAAGTCAGTCAGAGAGAGACATAACATACGGTTTCATTCATATGTGGAATTTAATGAAACAAATGAGCAAAGGGGAAAAAAAGAGAGACAAACCAAGAAATAGACTCTTAAGTATGGAGAACAAACTGATGGTTAGCTGAGGAAAGGTGGGTGTGAAGAATGGGTGAAATAGGTGATGGGGATTAAAGAGTTCACTGACCAAGATGAAAAAATAAATTAAGTGAATAATAATTAAAAAAAAAACGAAGAGAAAGGAAAGGTAGAAACTGTCCTTATTTGCAAAATAAAATGATTTTTGTAGAAAACCAAAGGAATCTATAAAATAGTTGTAAGAACTAATAAGCAAGTTTAGCAAGGTCACTTGTTTACAGGGTGGAGGGGGAGGAGAGTATATTACATGTAAAGGAATAAGGTAAGAATTACAGTGGATTTCTCTGCAAAGTTCATGCAAGATGCTACCCTCAGCTTTCAGGCACTTTCAACACTGCTCCTTTGAGCTCAGCACACTGTTAACTTTTTATTTTACTTGAATATTTAGAAGCACTTGTACTATTCCTTTCAATAGTGGAGTTGTACTTTCAAGTGCCTCAAAACCTACAAGGTTTCTTCTGTTCTGAATTTGCCCTCCATACCAAATTCATCATCAACACTGCTCTTTTAATCTCTTCACATCCCAACCATTTGTTCTATTTCTACTGCTCTAAAATTAATATGGGAAAATGTCACCATCTTCTTATTTTTTCTGTCACCAATTTCTCCACTCTGTGAATCACCCCGCACAACGTTATTAGGTACCTTTTTAAAAAAGTTTTTATTTAAATTCCTAATTTACTAAATGTACTAAATTCCTAAATTCCTAAATTTATTTAGTTGATACACAGTGTAATATTAGCTTCATGTGTATAATATAATGATTCAACACTCCCATACATTCATTATACAGTGCTCATCACAAGAAGTGCACTCCTTCATCCCCATCACCTCTTTAACCCAGCCCCCACCTACCTCCTCTCTGGTAACCATCAGTCTATTCCCTGTAGTTGAGAGTCCATTTCTTTGTTTGCCTCTCTTTTTTTTCCCCCCCGGTGCTCATTTGTGTTTTTTTTCTTAAATTCAACATATGAGTGAAATCATATAGTATTTTTTCCTCTGATTTATTTCGCTTAACATAATACTCTCTAGCTCCATTCATGTCATTGCAAATGGCAACATTTCTTTCCTTTTTTGTGGTTGAGTAATATTCCATTCTGAAGCTTTTATAAAATAATATTTGATCATAAAATTTCCCAACACTCAATGAAAGTACATCCCATGTTATATAAAGAAGCGAATCTTGTTAGACTTCTACACAAAGTTATGCCAACATTTTCACCAGCCTATCATTCTGACTTATATACACCTTATAATACATTGATTTGTCTGTTTCTGCCCTTCCAAACAAGTGTTCTAAACTTTTTTTTTCTAATCCAGCCATGCACATTTTTCAAAGAAGTTCAAGTGTCACTCCACCACTTAATTTTTATCCAGATTGTATCAGCTCAGAATTCCTAATTATTGTAGATATTTCCTATTCCAGCTACTTAGAACTAAACCGGACTGCCTGGTAATGTTCATGTGTATGTATTTTTCCTACAGTACTATATGTCTTAGAGGAAAGACATGATGTGCCTTCTTCTCTGAATTCCCTAAGAATCTAGGCCAAATCAATATATTTATTTTCTCAACAAATATTTATAAATTATTACTCAGGTAACTGGTATCATGCTAGTCTTGACATATAGCAATAATCTATAGAGATACAGTCCATTTTTCAAATACATATTTACTCACAATATCTATCACTACCACACTCAAGTTGCTCTCATTTTGACATCATCAATGGGAACAGGTAATAATTATAGGTATGCTGTCTCCCAGAATGAAAAATAGGATATTCACAGTAAATTATAGACTGTTATAGGATAACAATGAATTGTGTTGTCCTAATAAAAAAACAAATGGACTAAGCAATTCTATTTATAAATAAATGAGTAGCAACTATGTGGATATAAGTAATTGAAATGTTAAACTAATAAGCTAAGCAAGACACAATGAAAACATGAATATAACAGTGAGAAAGATAGATCCGGGGCTGGATTTTGTAAACATTCAGAAGGGCAAACTGTCAGGAGTTAACTTTGATTGAACGTAACCATAAGAGTAAATCAGGCTAGGATGACTTCTAAATTCTGAAGTTTTTAGTTAGTGGTACTTGAACTAAAAGAGCAGTACAAGAGAATTAAAATAACGTCTGTGCATTGGGCACTTGGAATTTTAACACTGCCAGGGGAAAATGACACTCAGCACTATGAGACATGGCAGTTTGCTATAGTCTCAAAGGTTGGAATGAGAAATTTCAAGCCTCTTCACAGGGGGTACAGAGAACTAACGTGTGATGCACATTGATCCTTGGTTTATCATCTTTTGACCAAATGTATTCTTGGTGTGATGAATTCATTCATTCCTTTAAATCTTGAAAACAACTAAGCATTGAAGAAAATGCATCTATTACTCATCTGCCATCTGTGAAGACAGACAATAAATACATCTTCAACCAAGGCCAGATATGCCTGCTGCACTTGAAACCACCGGTCTTGGATCAGGAATTCTGGGCATTTTCCTAAGACCTGTTCCTGTTACTCTTGTTGAATTTCTTCACTACAAACCATTTTGGAAGGGAAGAAGGGAAGGAACACTAACTGAACTAAGTTTGAACACTAGGTTTGTTTATAAGCAAACCTGCAAAAGGTCCTCTTTATGTAACCCTGAATACACTATTGTACCAGACTGGTATTGCACTGAAAACTTAAGGTATCTATGGCCTTTACCAATCTGCTCTTTAAATGCTGACCTGTGTTAATTCAGGAACTCTTGTATGAAAAGGAGCGCCTCCTTTTTCAGTCACCCCTTGCATTTTGAATCCTGGTATTATTTCCATCTTCTTCCTAGGGTTCAATTGTGGGAGCAGACATTTCCCTTCCTCAAGGGAAGGTGTGCAAGATTTTTTCTGCGCGCCATTGGAGGGGAGGCGGTTGTAGGAATTCAGTAAGCTGACGACTGCGCTGAGGGCACAAAGCCCGTGACGTAGCTCCTCGCTCACACCTGCTTGGATGAGTATCTTACTCTCGCTGTCCAAGCAGCGAGCAGCAGCCTCTCTCTGGCTCCATCCACCCTGCAGGAAGATCTGGGCTCTGGAGCCAGGGTAAGACTTGCAGCAGTCTGGGAAAGGCAATGATCAGGGCCCGGGAGGTGGGGTGAAGACGAGAGAGAAAGATCTGTGGGGTGAGAAGTCTTCTGGTCCTCCGCGCCTCTTCTGGGACTCTGGTGGGCACATCAGCTGATCAGTGCAGATGCACGCAGAGTTTCGGTTTTGTTGCATATCTCTGATCCACCGAAGACTTTCAACATGCCTCTTGATGTTTATCCAGTTGGAACTCTTTACCTGTCTTAAAAGATGAATCATTCCATTTACATGAAATGCTCTGATTCATAGCTGAAGCCTGAAGTCATTTGTAAATCAGGCCTTTCATGAGGTCAAATTAAGAACTTCAGTTTTTTATTTCTGTTGAATGCACTGTTATTAGGAACTATATATTGCAGGCAATTAGAATGATGGCTGTTGACTCTTCTGGACTACATGTCATCTACTGGCTTCCAGGGAAAGACATGAAGACATGTAGGTGTGACACCAAATCCATGTAGTAAAAGGTTACTCTGCGGGTGACTACTTATAGAAATTATCTTCCAAGAGTGTATAAGGATTTGGGAATCTGGAAAATATACCGTGGTATTCCAAGGAAGTCAGTCAGTCAATAGTTAATTGAACTTGTTTAAGAAGCCCACTTCTTTGCTACTGTTTGAAGGAAATACCAAGATATCAAAATATAATCTGATCTCAGAAGGATTCTTGATGGGTAAGATCAAATAAATTAAAATTACTAATATTAGTAATACTAAACACAGTTAAGCTTTAGGTTTGTGACAGAGATGATTAATACTACTTATTTATGCTTTCCATCTTTATTTTAAATATTGTCTTTTTTCCCCTATTCTAGGATTATGAAACTGAACATCATGCTCTTCCTACAGACACCGTAGAACGATGTCATCCCAGTCTTAAAACACCTGCAAGAAAGGGGACAGTACTTTTCCATTAGTAAGTACCAAGGGGGAAATGGCAGCCAACTTTTCAGCTCTGTATGAATGTGGATTTTTCCATTGCTTTCATTGATGCAACAAAGATGATTATAGGTTGGGTAAGTGACGGGGAGGGAACAGGAGAGTGGTAGGGAGGAATATGTGGCATCATAGTCTGTTGAATTATGGAATTGTGGATCATCTAATATAATCCCATTGAATGATTGAGCTATATAAAATTACCCAGCTAATGTGTATATCTATCAATGAGCTGATGAGGCTGCAACAGTCCAGATGTTAGAACATTTTTTTTTAAATTACAAGATTCCTAGTAGACCTGGGCCTTGAACATGTGAATCTCCAATGAGATTATGCTGATTTTTTTTCCTATGATACCCAGATGTAAAAACAGATCTTATGACACTTCTAAAATTAGAAATTGAGTCAAACAACATGCATTTATGGGAAGATCTTACAATCTCAGCAAACTATCACACATTGTAAAGGATCATCATAAAAATATTAATAATTTCCATTTACTGAGTATTATATTGCAGACACAATGTTAGGTGCTTTATGTATGTTGTGCCACACCCTTTGCAAACCAAAGCTGTTGATGTGATAGTCCCCATTTTACAGCAGAGAACCTTGACGCTCTGGATTTCTGAGAACTGATGGTTTCTAAAGACTATGTTTAATAAGCCATAGAAAGTTGCTAATTAGGAATTAAAAGAAAGCTGAGCCACAGAAGTTCAACTGTAAGGTAGGACGCTGGTTATCTTCACAATGATTAACCAGTCATCAGTGGTTATTATAAAAATACTAGGTCAAAAAAGCAGCATCTAGAAGAGGGGGCGGGGCTGGTTAGGGAGGGAAGGCATGCTGTATTAACTTGTGTTAAAAGCTGTATGGAAACTAAATAATATCAAAAGCAATGCCAGACAACTAGCAATGAAATTTGAATATATGGGTGTGAAAAATTCTGTTTCAGAAATCTATTCATTTAGGTTTACTTGCACAACCAGAATTTGCTAAAATATAAATAGACGTAACATGTATTGTGCTCTAAGGTCGTCTCCACCTCCCTTCTTTCTACAGGTAAAGCAAATACTTCATCCTGCTCTGAGAACCAACAGTAAGTGATAACTCATTTATTTTAATGTGAACGTTTATGTGTCAGTCATCTTTGTTTTTCCAGTGGTAAAAATAATATATTTAATACGTTTATTTATGATTTTCAAAACGTTATGGATAAATTTTTATTAAGAGAATCAAGTTAATTTTACTCTTTACTCATTTTATCAAGTTGAAACTCTAATTCTTTACACTTCAGCTTAAAATAGATAATAGAATTCTCGTGTTTGACTTCGAAACAATTATTCTGGAACCATCTTAACTAGAAGAAATGTAAATATGGCAAATTGCATATATTATATACTTCCATATTGATAATTTTTGCTATGAACATGTATTGTCATGTATTAATACAGGTATTGTTAAAATAGGGATGAGTGCCTCCAGTGTGCTACAAAATGATTGCTTTTCTCAGGTGAAAACAATATTCCTGTCAATGTGCATTGGCTTTGACCTTACTTGGTTGAAGGCTAATTTCTGAAGTTACTTAAGAACTTACCATTGGTATAGATAAATTAGCCTAATCTTCAATTTCTTCATCTGTAAAATATAGTCATACTCACCAAGGTATGATAGTGAAATTAGACATCAAGTTTTGCATTGCACTGTCAATAAATGTTCACTCCTCTCCTTTTTGTGAGCACATTATTGAGGATAAAGGGAATGCAGGGAACAGGTATCAGTTGTCTACTATTTACCCATCAATAAGTCCTGAGAAGTACCACAGATAAATTGTTCAGAGTTTTCTTTCTCTTCAAGAATTTGGGAGTACCAATCTCACATGAAGAACACCAATCAATGTAGCATTCCCTCAGTTTACAAAGTTAGTAATTTATATGACTAACTGCCAGATGATCAGTGCTTATTTAAGCTTAGTGGGTTTGTTGCTTTGCCTAGAGGACCAAGAATTTTTTTTGACATACTGAGAAAGGACAACATGGGCCACCCAATGTTGAATGCCTTTTAAAAAGTTAGTGAATATATTAAACAACTTTTATACCAAATCATGAGTTCAGCAAATTTGGACAGGCTAGACTGTCAATATATTATTTGTATTTTATTTTTTTATACAGGGAAATTTGAGATATAGACAAGTATAAGGAATAAAATCAAAATAATTTCTAATCCCTCTGCTGGGGAAATAACCACTAATAAAGTGTACATTTATTTCTGTATAATAGTAATCTTGGAATCTTGATTAAAGTCATATGTCAATAAAAGAACAAACAGTTCTGGTTTTTATAGAACACCAAGAGATGGTGCACATTGAAAATAAACTTTCCCCAAAGATTGGGATTATTAATCAATACAGTATCAATTAACTCTGAAGAAATCTGGTTTTCCATATTTTTAATGGATTTTAATGGAGCAATAGAGCTGAGCAGAAACATGGTGATATATTCCTAACCTTTATAGGTATACTTCAAGAGCGTCAGACAAGTGTTTCAATTTATTTTTTATTGTCCGTATCAGTGACAAAGTTGATTCCACTATGATTCTGCTTGCACCAGATGAAATCTTGTTACATTTCTTATGAATTTGGGAATTACAGTTCATTAAAATAGCCAAGATCATTACATTGTTTTTTTCCTCATAGTCAGAGGTCTATGTACTACATATTTTAATGCAGAACTTTGCTCTCTTTGATTTACTTTCCAGCAATGGCTGTATTCCCGATAGTGTTGTTTCTGGCTGCTGTGCTGCTTCCATCTTTACCCACAGAAGCAAAGGTAAAGTTAAATTTTAAAATCTTTTTAAAGCTATCCAGGTATCTTTCGGGATGGCTAGGTCCTTTGAGAGTAGAAGGGGCAAGAGTGGACATCACAAAGTACTGATTGGTAGCTCAGATCCCTTAACACTATTATCTAGATGATATTCTAAGGCTGAGCTCTCCAATACAGCAGCCACTAGTCATATGTGGCTAATGAATACAATGTGGCTTGTCCAAAACAAGATATACTGTAAGTATAAAATACACACTAGATTTTAAAGATGTACTACTGAAAAAGAAGGAGGAGGAGGCGAAGAAAATATATTCAATAACTAACTTAGATATTCAATACTCGATGGAATTATATTTTAGATAATTAAATAATGTATTAGGTCTAAGGGCTGTTGTAAGAAATAAATGCAAGCTATGTGGCTTAGAACAACAGAAATTTATTCTGTCACAGTTCTGGAGACCAGAAGCTTAAAATTTAGATGTCGGCAGGGCCACATTCCCTCTGGAGGATCGAGAGGGAAATCTGTTGTCTGTTTTCCTTTAGCTTCAGGTGGCTTCCACCAGTCACTGGGATTACTAGGCTTGTGGCTATATCACTTACTCTCTACCTTCCCTTCTCCTTTCTGTGTCTCTTATAAGGGTACTTGTCGTTCGATTTAGACCCTACTTGAATAATAATAATCTTGAATAATCCAGGATGATTTAATATTGAGATCCTAAACTTAATTATATCTACAAAGACTCTTATCTAGATAAGGTCACATGGACAGAATCTGGGGATTAGGACGTAGACATACAATTTTTGTAGACTTCTAGTCAACTCATTACAAATAAAATTTATTATTTAAAATAATGTGAATACAGTAAAAAACCATACACCACAATAGGGTAGCATTTATTTCCAGGATGCAAGTGTGGTTCAATATTTGCAAAACAATCAATGTGAATCATCATGTGATTAAGAGAAAAGATAAAAAATATACAATAATTTCAATAATTCTAAAAAAAATATTTGACGAAGTACAACATCCTTTCATGATAAAAAACCTTTGGGTCTGGAGAGAACACAAGATAATAAAGGCCTTATGTGAAAACTCACAGCAACATCATACTCAATGGTGAAAAAATGAGAGCTTTTCCCCTTAGGTCAGGAATAAGATAAGAATGCCCTCTATCACCACTTTTTATTCCACATAGTAGTGCAAGTCCTCACCACAGAAATTAGACAACATAAAGAAATGAAAGGCATCCAAATTGGTAAGGAAGAAGTAAAACTCTCACTATTTGCACATGACAGAATACTATATATAGAAAACCTGAAAGACTCCACCAAAAAACTGCTAGAACTGATAGGTCAATTCAGGAAAGTCACAAGATACAAAATCAATATACAGAAATCTGTTGCATTCCTATACATTAATAATGAAGCATCGGAACGTGAAATTGAAAAAACAATCTCATTTACAGTTGCACCAAAAACAATAAAATATTTAGGAATAAACTTAGAAACTTAGAAACTTAGAAAATATATTCAATAACTAACTTAGATATTCAATACTCGATGGAATTATATTTTAGATAATTAAATAATGTATTAGGTCTAAGGGCTGTTGTAAGAAATAAATGAAATAAATAAATGTTGTAAGAAATAAAAGAAATAAATGAAAGACCCATACTCTGAAAACTATAAAATGCTGATGAAAGAAATTCAAGAGGACACTAACAAATGGAAAGACATTCCATGCTCATGGGTTGGAAGAACAAATATTATTAAAATGTCTATATTACCCAAAGCAATCCACAGATTTCATGCAAGCCCTATCAAAATACCAACAGCATTTTTCACAGAGCTAGAACAAGGCCCCTAAAATTTGTATGGAACCACAAAAGACCTCAAATAGCCAAGCAATCTTGAAAAAGAAAAGTAAAACTGGAGGTATCACAATTTCAGACTTCGAGTTACATTACAAAGCTGTAGTAATTAAAACAGTATGGTACTGGCATAACAATAGACACATTGATCAACAGAATAGAACAGAAAACCCAGCAATAAACCTACAACTGATGGTCAATTAATTTTCAACAAAGGAGGAATGAATATACAATGGGAAAAAGACAGTCTCTTCAACAACTGTTGTTGGGAAAACTGGACAGTCACATGAAAAAGTATGAAACTGGACCACTTTCTTTCACCATACACAAAATTATAAACTCAAAATGGATTAAGGACCCAAATGTGACACCTGAAACCATAAAAATACTACAAGAGAGCACAGGAGTTAATGCCTCTGACATCAGCTGTAGGGACACTTTTCTAGATCTGTCTCCTGAGGCAAAGAAAGTAAAAGCAAAAATAAACTATTGGGACTACATCAAAACAAAAAGCTTCTGAACAGTGAAGGAATCAACACAACTAAAAGGCAGCCTAGAGAATGGGAGAAGACATTTGCAAATAACATATCTGATAAAGGCTTAGTATCCAAAATATATAAAGAACTGATACAACTCAGCATGCTAAAAACAAATAATCCAGGGGCGCCTGGGTGACTCAGTTGGTTAAGCATCTGACTTCAGCTCAGGTCCTGATCTCACTGTCTGAGTTTGAGTCCTGCCTCCGGTTCTGTGCTGACAGCTCAGAGCCTGGAGTCTTCTTCAGATTCTGTGTCTCCCTCACTGCCCCTCCCCAACTCACACTCTGTGTCTCTCACACTCAAATATGAATAAATGTTTTTAAAAAAAATTTTTAATAGTAATCCAATTGAAAATGGACAGAAGAGGAGTGCTTGGGTGGTGCAGTCAGTTAAGTGTCCAACTTCAGCTCAGGGCATGATCTCAGTTCGTGGGTTCAAGCCTTGCATCAGGCTCTGTGCTGACAGCTCAAAGCCTGGAGCCTGCTTCTGATCCTGCATCTCCTTCTCTCTCTGCCCCTCCCTCATTCATACACAGTTTCTCTCTGTCTCAAAAAATAAACAAACATTAAAAAAATTTTTTTAAATGGACAGAAGACATGAACAGACATGTCTATAAAAAAGACATACAATGGTCAACAGACACATGAGAAGATGTTCAACATCACTCATCATCAGAGAAATGTAAATCAAGGCTGCAATGAGATACCACCTGACACCAGTCAGAATGGCTAAAATAAAAAAACACAAGAAACAAGTGTTGGAGAGGTTTTTGAGAAAAAGGAACCCTTGTGTACTGTTGGTGTGAATGCAAACTGGTGCAGACACTGTAGAAAACAGTATGGAGGTTTCCAAAAAATTTACCCATAGAATATGAAAACACTAATTAGAAAATATATATGCACCCCTGAATATATCATTATTTACAATAGTCAAACTATGAAAGCAGCCCAAGTGCCCATGGGTAAATGAATGGATAAAGAAGATGTGGCATATATATATACATATATATATATATATATATATATATATATATATATATATATAATCAGCCATAAAAAAAGAATTAAATTTTACCATTTGCAGTAACAGGGATAGATCTAGGGAGTATAATGCTAAGTGAAATAAGTCAGTCAGAGAAAGACAAATACCATATGATTGCACTCACGTGGAATTTAAGAAACAAAACAAATGAACAAAGGAAAAAGTGAGCAAGCAAGAGAGAGAGAGAGAGAAACCAAGAAACAGACTCTTAACTATACAGAACAGATGGTTACCAGAGGGGAGGTGGGTGAGGAAATGAGGAAAATAGGTGATGGGGATTAAAGAGTACACTTATTGGGGCAGTTGGGTGGTTTAGTCAGTTAAGCATCTGACGCTTGATTTCAGCTCAGGTCATGATCCCAGTTTGTGAGATAAAGCTTCCCTTTGGGCTCAATGCTGACAATGCAAAACTTGCTTCGAATTCTCTCTCTCCCTCTCTCTCTCTCCCCTCCCTCTGTTTGCATGTTCTAAATAAATAAATAAACAAACAAATATTTAAAGAGTACATTTATCATGGTGAATAAGATATAAAAATATATATAAAAGAAATTAATATTACCTGCTTCTTATTTTACTTTTTTTAAATGTGACCACCAAAAAGTTAAAATTACATATTATGCTTGAATTGTTTTTCTAATGGACCTATGGTCTATGATTTAAAAAGTAAATGATAGTCTTCTCCCCACAAGATCTTTTCTTATTTACTTTTTAAAATTCATATCAGTGTGATCTCAAAAAGAAATTAACAATACCATAACCCTAAATTAACACAACTTTATGTATCACCATGTTTAATTTTCATCATTACTGTATGGTAAAAATATACCAATTTTTTACATTAAAAAAATGTACAACCTCTTGGGGCACCTGGGTGGCTCAGTCGGTTGAGCGTCCAACTTCGGCTCAGGTCATGATCTCACGGTCCGTGAGTTCAAGCCCCACATTGGGCTCTGTGCTGTCAGTTCAGAGCCTGGAGCCTGCTTTAGATTCTGTGTCTCCCTCTTTCTCTGCCCATCCCCACTCGCACTCTGTCTCTCTCTACCAAAAAATGAATAAACGTTAAAAAAAATTTTTTTTAATGTACAACCTCTAAAGTTCTTAGTGTTTGTTTTTGCTTTGTTATTCATGCTCATAGACTTGGTATGTGAGAGCCCTACTCTTGAACTCAACTCTTACAATTAGAATAAGCTACTTTGAAGATGTGGTATATATATACAATAGAGTATTACTCAGCAATCAAAAAGAATGAAATCTTGCCATTTGCAACTACGTGGATAGAACTAGAGGGTATTATGCTAAACAAAATTAGTCATAGAAAGACAAATATCATATGACTTCACTCATATGAGGACTTTAAGACACAGAACATATGAACACAAGGGAAGGGAAGCAAAAATAATATAAAAACAGGGAGGGAGACAAAACATAAGAGACTTAAATATGGAGAACAAACAGAGGGTTACTGGAGGGGTTATGGGAGGGGGGATAGGCTAAATGGGTAAGGGGAATTAAGGAATCTACCCCTGAAATTATTGTTGCACTATATGCTGACTAACTTGGATGCAAATTAAAAAAATAAGATATAATAAGCTACTTTGCTTAAATAATCCCAAGAACAAAATCCATCATCCTTTTCAATGATTAGAGGGTATGTGTCCATATAAAGTGTCTATCTCTTGATCAGAAAATCTCTGAATGTGAGAAGTTCTGGTCATTGCTGTTTCCCCACCTTTCTTTAACCCTTCTCTTATAAGAGGACATCCAAGGACCACAGAATGCTAGGACTAGAACTCATCAGACCAGAGAATCCTGACACTGGGTCAAAACTCATTTGGCATTCCGTAATACAGATTTTAAGATTCCTTTCAACTCCAAGATGAACCTTGAGCTCCACCCTTATCCTATCTGCTGCAGCCTGATCGAATATGAATGAATGTGTGTTAATGTTCCTATTGTGTGCCTTTGTGGTTATAAAATATTATCACTTATATGCCTATAAAAAGCATGTCTATATGTCTATAGAGAAGGTGAAGAAAACCATATGGGGCAGAAGGTATGTAAAGAATCTTATTAGCAAACATTTAGTGATTCAAAAGAGCAAAATATATCTCTCTTTTAAATAATTTTGTAAATGAAGACCAGGAAATGACCAGAGATATAACAAAGGATTGGGAAGGACCATTAAAGGAGAAAAAGCACATTAAGAGTTCCTTGAAACTAGAAATTGGCGTCTGTGGCCTCAGAGGAGATTCAAGTTACTTCTTGAGCTTCAAGTTACTTCTTTTCTATTTGTCATAGCTTTGGCTCAGGTCAATTGGCAATTCTTAACAACTACTATGAGCCTGAACTGAATGCTCTTTAAAGTGATCTTTGTTCCTTCAAATTAACTTAGCCCCCACCATATGCAATTTTAACAAATGTTAAAAAGATAACCTTAATTTTATTTCTCTTTAGGATCCATCCTTTACTGCTTTGTTAACCACTCAAACTCAAATCCAAAAAGAGATTGTAAATAAACATAATGAATTAAGGAAATCAGTTTCTCCACCTGCCAGCAACATGCTGAAGATGGTAAGAAGCAGTGATAAAGCCTAGTGGTATGAATCAGTGGTGGTAAGAGCAGGGAGCTGGTACTGGCATTTCTTAAGAACCTTGTGACTTACAAAGTTTTATGTCTGTTTTGCTATTTAATTTGAACTGCACTATGAGCAAAATAGAAATTAATTTTCCTTTGTAATGGTTAAATGATTTGTCAACGTTATAGGGCTTATTAAGTTGGGAAGGGCAAAAATTAGAAGCCAAATCTTCAGACCTCAAATGTGAAGCCATTTTGTTCACTATCCACTTTAGTCTAACATAATGGAGTCCCCTTTCCCTCATATATTTTATTTTTTGTAAGTAATCTTTATGCCCATGTGGGGCTCAAACTCAGGACTCCAAGATCAAGAGTCATATGCTCTACCAACTGAGCCAGCCAGGCACCCCCTGGGAATCCCCTTTCCTTCAAAATCAGTGCCATTTAGGGTAGATAACAACCGCTTTCCAGGGAATAGTCCAAAAAAGCTAGATATCTCCCATTTGAATGTAATGGGCTATGACTGAAATTGGGAACAATCTAGGCCTATTCATTACTAACAAAATATAATTCAAGACTTCACATGTTGGGTATTTAGAGTAGCCCCATTACTAAAAATCCTATGTGTGGTTCCTGTACAATCATAAATAGCCAGATATTATTTTATTAGATATTTCTCTCAGTAGACACTTCATTTATGAACTTTTCATGTAGAAATTGGCACTGGAGCAGATACACACACACACACACACACACACACACACACACACACACACCCCTAACAAACAGGTCTTCTGATACCACTGACAATTAGATAATATACCTAGAGAAGTTTAAAGTAGTGCAAATCAACCGACCAAGTATGTTATAAAGCATATGCTTCTTTGGAGTTGAATCCCTAAGTGTATTTTTTTCTTGTGACATTTAGGAATGGAACAGAGAAACAGCAGCAAATGCCCAAAAATGGGCAAACAAGTGCACTTTAGAACACAGCAATGCAGAAGACCGAAAAACCAGTACGTAAATGAGCAAATATCTGTTAAATAAGTGAACAAATAAAATAATACTGCAAAATATTATGGAACATCAAATAGAATGGAACATTCTGGGACCTTGTAAGAAGATCTAGTAAATAAATGTTGCTTATACTGCTCTTCTTAAAATCAAAGTATCTGTATAGGGAGACATCCTTATAAGTACCATTTTGTGCTTTTGATTTTTTACATTATGCAAATAATTTCTGAAGGAACACTTCATTTGTTCCTCTCAACCAGCTCATGAGTCAACAGTCAACAGTCGTCATTTCTCTAACTTTAAAGATTAGGGACATGGGAGAAATGACCTAAGAGCACATTCTGAAGTTGTATAGCCAGGCTTATTGATTTCTAATCCACTGCCCTTTTTGTGATATTGTGTGTTTGGCATTTTGATATCTCTTCTTTTATATTTATAAAATATACTAAATTGTTATTTTTTTCCCTGAATTTTACTCTGAAAATACTTAAAGCTTTTAAAATCATGATGAATACTTCGCATATATTGATTAAGTTTTCAAGTTTTGCTAACTACTTTGTATGGACTGTGGGCTTATTTGCATAGATAATATATTATACTCAAAAACTATACAATATCTTATCAAGGGTTATAAAAACTATGAAAGAAAAAATACTTTTATGCATAAATCTTACATAAAATAATTATTTACATTATCAAACATAATACATTTAGGCAACTCAGTTTGAAAGTAATGAATTTTTACCTGTATTTTCATTATAATTATCGCTTATATTGTTGATGCTAATCTGTTAAAAATTATGAAGAGAATGATGGTTTTCAGTAGAAGATGAAAACAAATGGTCTTAATGATGCAAATCTACATGGTTAGAGTCTTAGTTTATTTTTTCCATATTGAAGGTGATAGCCAAGAATATCTTATACTCTCTTTAAGCAGTATGTAGACCTTATATTTCAAGCTACCAAAATGTAAATATTATTTGAGATCTTGAAAAGATAGAGAAGGGGCACCTGGGTGGCTCAGTCGGTTAAGCATCCGACTTTGGCTCAGGTCATGATCTCACTGTTAGTGAGTTCGTCCCCCGCGTCAGGCTCTGTGATGACACCTCAGAGCCTGGAGCCTGCTTCGGAGTCTGTGTCTCATTCTCTCTGCCCCTCCCCCACTTGTGCTCTGTCTCTCTCTGTCTCTCAAAAATAAGTAAAAATGTAAAAAAAAAAAAGTAAAAAAAAGAAAAGAGAAAATTTCTGGGCAGCAAGACACTTCTTTCTCTCTTAATTTTATAATGGTAAGAATACTTAACATGAGACCTACACCTTTAGCAAATAGTTAAATGTACTATACAATATTGTTGTCTAGGTAAAATGTTGCATAGAAGAATTTATTCATCTGAAATTATTCATCTTATTTATTTGAAACTTTATGCCCATTGATTGGTGACTTCTCATTTCTCCTTTCCCCCATCCCTGGCTACCACTATTCCACTCTTTGATTCTATGAATTTGACTATTTTAGGTACTTCTTGTAAATGGAATCATGTAGTAGTTGTCTGTCTATGACTGGCTTATTTCAGTTAACATTTTCAAGATTCATCCATACTGTCTCACCCAAATGTAGAATTTCCTTCCTTTGTAAGGATGAGTGACATCCATTGTATGTGTATGTGTCTTTTTGTTCATCCATTCATCTGTCCATGGATTTTAGGTTGTTTCCACATGGTGGCTATTGTGAATGGTGCTGCAACGAACATGAGAATGCTAATATCTCTTTAAGAACCTGATTCCAGTTATTTTGGATAAGTACTCAGAAGTGGTATTACTGGATCATTTGGTAATTCTAGTTTTAATTTTTTTGAAGAACCCCCGTACTTTTTTCCATTAGCACCTATACCATTTTTATTTCCACCAAAAGTGTACACCATTCCAATTTCTCCACATTCTTCACTCATTGCCCTTTCTCCACCCATCAAAAACATCCTTACCGATATAAGGTGATATCTCATTATTTTGATTTGCATTTCCCTGATGATTAGCAACATTGAGCACCTTTTCATATACCTGTTGGTCATTTGTATATCTTTGGAGAATGTCTATTCAAATTGTGGTCAGAAAAGATCCATAGTCAATTCCTCAGGCAGGCCCCTGAAAACAAAGGATCTTTGGGCATTCCAGCCAACTCTTTCCCTATCCAGGAAGAGGCTAGAAGCTTGCGATTTTTATCTCCTCACTCTATGCTGAACAAGAAGGGAAGCTATGGCAAATCTTTATTCTCATGAGCCCCACATCTTGTTATGTGAGGTCTGTTAACATTCTCAGAGAGGCAAGTCAGAAGTCAGTCCTTTGAGCAGCATCTCGAAAATTTGTGGCCCTGGATGCCCAGACCAACTCTTTCCCACCTTTGGGAGAAACAGGCTCTGTTTCTGAGAAAGGGAGAGGAGGGAGCCATGGCATCTACCAATCCAAACCACCATCTCTATTGTCCCCAGAGGGCAAGACTGTGACTGTGCCAAGCCTGTCAGAGCTCCAAGAATACCAAGCCATGTTAGTTCTTTGGGAAGCCTTGGAGAAATTCAGGCATTAGACACACCAGTCAAGACTTTGTTTCCCAAGGAGGAAACTGAGAACTATAATTTTTCATATGTATGCTCTGTGCTGAGCCAGGGAGAGGAGATATGGTATCTACCAGCCCCAGACACTATCTCCATTCTCCTCCAGGTGGCTAGCCTGTGCCTGACTACCAGAGCTCCAAGACTAACAAGACAGAAGCCAACCATCTGGGAAGTTTTCTTTGGGAAAGGTTGGGTGGCTGGACACATAAATCAATTCTTTCCTTCCCCTGGGAGAAGTTGGGACATTGGATTTCTTCCTGATCATATGGCAGGCACTGTGCTGAGGGTAGGTATTCTAGCAAGAGGGTGTCCCAATTTCCCTACAGGCTTCAGTGACTCTGGGCTCATATTTTTCCAGAGTATAGAAGCCTTTCCATTAGTTTTGGAATTCTCATGAGGGCAATTTGTTTGGGAATTGTTGCTGAATCAGTGTGTTTGTTAGGGGAAGGAGAATCTGGGCTTCCTATCCTGCCATATTGCTGATGTCACCCTGCAAGGTTTTTCTTACCAAATCTTCCTCAGAAGATTTGGCCTTATGACATTCTGATTCATTGATTAAGGGAGGATCCAAAAACTTTCAAAACTTCCATCCCCCCTGATGTCAGTTGTCTCTTAACTGGTGCTCTTAAAATCACTTCTAGATCTTTTTATCCAAGTTCACACAAAATCATAATCATAATCATAATCATAATCATAAACATTTACTCAGAGTCCAGTATATGAAAAATCTCTGGTGAGGGTGAACAAGAAGAGGAAAAGAATAAAAGTTGGTCACTGCTTTTTGCAAATTTACAATACAAAGCTGAGAGCATAGAAGATATTACACATGTGAATTTAGCATGAAAAAGAATGCAAATTTGGCAATCCAGAGGATTTTTAAAGCATACGGTCTTCTCAGCCTACTCAGTTGTACATGTTGAAGCCAGCCTTAGCATGCTAGACAGATCTGTCTTCTATTCAACTTTATAGCTGATAAGGACAGAAGTCCTTTTATTATGTATTAACAGTTAGCAAGTATAGGCACTATGTTTGAAAGGCAACATCCTTGTGTTCATATAGTTGGTTGCTTTTGCCATTGCATACTTTATTGCTTCCTCATGAATGATGTTTCTCTTTAGGTACAAAATGTGGTGAGAATCTCTATATGTCAAGTGACCCTGCTTCCTGGTCAAATGCGATCCAAAACTGGTATGAGGAACGCAATAATTTTGTCTATGGTGTAGGACCTAAGAGTTCCAGTTCAGTTGTTGGACATTACACCCAGGTAAGAGAAACAAATGAAAACACTTTTGCCACAATTGCTCTAATATAGAAAGCATCTTTAAATTATGACCAAGCCCTGGGGCGCCAGGTGGCTCAGTCAGTTAAGTGTCTGACTCTTGATTTCGGTTCACGTTCATGAGATCGAGCCCCATGTAGGGCTCTGAGCTGACAGCATGGAGACTGCTTGGGATTCTCTCTCTTCCCTCTGTCTACCCCTTCCCCACTTGTGTGTGTTCTCTCTCTCTCTCTCTCTCTCTCTCTCTCAAAATAATTAAATAAATTTTAAATTATGACCAAGTCCAATATTTAATTTGGGTAAGAGCCTGACTAGATAGAATAGTCCTAGCATTAGCTGGTACTTCATCTGGAGCTGTCTTTTTTCCCCATAGTTTGCAAAACTCTTGGTAAGAAAGCAGACTCCATACTTTTTCTAAATTAGGATTGGATAAAATAGTGAATGCATGTTAAAATTTAATATTTTAAAATTTGTGACTTTGTTTCAATAATTGAACTAAATATTTCCATAAGGTACTTGGCTACAAACTATAATAGTACCATGTTTTCAGTTTTACATTTGTTATTATTATTTTTTCAATATTTTCTATCTTCTTTAATGTACTCTCCCATATTCCTTTTTGGATTTGTAGCTTGTCTGGTACTCCTCTTTCCACGTTGGATGTGGAATTGCCTATTGTCCCAATCAAGAAAGTTTAAAATACTACTATGTTTGCCAATATTGTCCTGCGTAAGTATATACTTTAGAGTTTAACACAATAATCCTATGTGCAGTTTAATATTTTGAAATTCTTACGGAATAAACAAACTGCGATATAAAACACATATCAGTAAAGGGAAGGAAGGAATTTTTTTCATTTTTTAAAATTCATACATAGTTGATCCACAATGTCATATTAGTTTTAGGTATATAACATAGTGACAAGTCTATACCTTATGCCATGCTCACAAGTGTAGCTACCATCAGTCACCATGCTATTACATGCTATTACAATACAATTGACCATAGTCCCTATGCTGTACCTTCTATCCCCATCACTTACTTATTCCATAACTGGAAGTTCATACCTCCCAGTCCTCTTTACCCATTTTACCCATCCCCCACCCCCTTATACCTATGGTCTGTTTCTGCTTTTTGCTTATTTGCCTGATTGTTTTTTAGAATCCACATACAAGTGAATCATGTGCTATCTGTCTTTCTCTGTCTAACTTATTTAACTTAGCATAATACCCTCTAGGCCTATCCAGAAGGGATAAATCTTTAGAAATGCCTTTTAAGTCGTGATACATTCAATTATCAGAGAAGAGACCACATTCTAAATTCCAAGTGTAAAATCTGAAACTCTCTTTCCTTAATGTGACATCTTTTCTCTCAGTGACCTTTCCCTTAGGCTCACAGCTATAATGAGGGAAAGCGTGGGTAGTGTGCATTTCTGTAGATTTGATGTCATTACTTCTCACTAACTTCATACTCTAGGAAGGTGGCAGCCTGATGGTTAAGCAAGGGATGGTAGTGGACTGGGAAACTGGGAATGGCTGATTGTGATTTCAGCTCTTTCTGCTAAAATGTTCCCACCCCTGCTTATCTAAAATGCTGCCTGTGTTATTACCATCACAGATGACTCATTCATTGGCTCTCAAAGGTGTTTTCAAGAGATCTTTAATGTATTTCAGAGTCCAGGAGAGAAGAACATCCTTAATCCTTGTTTTTCAGAAGTTTGCACAAAATCTCCATAATGAACCATTCTTTAAGGTCCTGACTTGCAGCAGGAAATGTGTTCTTTCATCAAAGATTATGTTTGAACTTACCCAGAATAAATTCTGTGGATATACTGACGATCTAGTCTCAACATATCTGTTAGCCTTAATTTCTTTAAATGTTTGAAATTCCTTGCCACCAGGGACAGGAGACCCCTAAAACCAAGCTTCCTTCAGGTTTTATTTTGAGACTGTCGATAACCCAAGTATATGGATATCCGTTTGAGAAGTATGACTTCCAATGCCATCTTCCTGCAAGCACCTATGAGGGTTTAGTAGAAAGAATTGAAAAGTTCTTAGGAGAATGCATCCAAATTCACTGTCTGGCTATAAGAGAGGAGGGCCTGACGCCAGGTATCTGAAGTGAGAGTTGGAGTGAATAATGAGGGAAAGCAGGGGTGAGAGCACTTTCGGAACATGTTTGTGTCTAGTTCACATTTTTCCAGGGGCTCACACACATTCAGATATATCCTGTGTAGGGCCTGAGATTCAAATGCATGGCCTTGTGTCTTTGTCCCACTTGACACTATTGATATTTGGACTCCCTTGTATTTCAAATGAATTAAATGGCCAATAGGTAATGATCACAAGCGAGTTATAAGTTAGTCACTATAATGTGATTACATTCTGGATATTCATGCTTCTCAAAACTTTTTTTTAATTAACGTTCCCTTTCTAGTAAACATAAAAATCTTTCACATACCGCCTCTAGAAATTCACAAACCTTCTTTTCCTTCCCTGTCTGACAAGCACACACACCACTAACTACTTAAATATTACTACTCTCATTCTAAAAGTAAAATGTATATATATGTGTGTCTGTGTCTGTGTGTGTGTGTGTGTGTATATATATATATACATACATATATATATATATATATATATATATATGAAATTTGGTATTTTATTATGTTTCAAATAAAATGATATTGTAATATTAAATATTCTTTTCCAAACTATAATCCCTATGTCCCAGAGGCTCTTTTGTCTCTCTTGGGGGATATGCTCTATTCCCTAGCACTCACATTGGGTGTACTGTCTTAACAAATTTGACCATGTCTAGTGGGAGATGAAAAGTGTTGCCACATTGAAATATACTCTAAAAACTTTACACTCCCATTAATGTGATTTAGTTGCTCAGATTGAAAAATTATAGTCAAGGACATGGGTCAACATGTGAAGTATTTTCTTAATTTGAATGTTACCTGAATTACTCACTGGGAATTATATTTTTTCAGTTTTGTTAACATACCTAAAAGCATTTAATAGTCATGCATATTTGGTAATTTATACTGCTTTGGGGGAGTATAAACTAAACTGTAAAGTGAAGTTATTTGACATTATGTATTTTAAATTCCAGCGGTAACAATGTGAGTAAAAAGAATACCCCTTACCAGCAAGGAACACCTTGTGCCAGTTGCCCTGGTAACTGTGAGGATGGACTATGCAGTAAGTTTGAAGTGATTACTTTGCTATTATAAGAAACAGTTGATGTTTTATTTTATTTTTATGGGTTAAGAAATCTCCTAAAGGAACCAATTTAAATAGTATCCTTATGCAAAAGACAAATATGTTACTTAACAGACTGTGTTTATGTAAATATTTTACACAGTTTATTTAGTAACCTACACATTACTTGCAGTGAAAATATTACCACATGTAAGATAATGAAAGATCTACCATCAATGTGTTTTTGTGACTATGCAAAGCTCATTAATATTAACTATACATATTTCTGGTAAATAGTTCATTTCCTCAAAGTTAGTATCTTTATACCAAAAGTCTTATTTTGAAATGTAAATCTATGGGTGTAAGATCACATTATAGCTCAATCTAGACAGGCAAATGAAATATTATATTTTTGTGTGCTAATGAGTTCATCATGCTGATTTCCTCTTTTTCCTGTAGTATAATTGAAATCACAGTGTTTAACTTAATAATTACTCTCCCTGTGTTTTGATAGTAGTTCACTGCATATTTTTAATGGCAAAATCAAATCTGTATGTAGCACTGACTCATAGACCCACAAAAATATTGTTGCAACAGGAGAGAATTTAAAAAAATATCATATATATGATTTCTAAAGTTGTAATGAAGCAAAAATAGCTGTTAGCTCTTTATAGTTGGGATGCTTGGATTAAAATTATTATGAATAAGAGTTGAATAAATATCATTTGTTGAGATTTTTACCTTTCAAGTACATTCACCTTTAGTTAGCATTCTTACTGACTGAATTATGTAGGTATAATTCATAATATTGATTGTATTAAAGCTATAAATCAACTAATGAAGAAAAAAGGGTTACATATTAACAACTCTTCTGAATGCTATTTGCTAAGAAGCATGGAATTTATCCTGTTATCAATAAGCACTCAACTGAAAGGTTTTAAACAGAAGAGTGACAGGGCCAGAACCATGTTTTATAAAGAGATTCCTAACAATAGTATGTAGAAACAATTGGATGGAAGCCAGCTAGAAAATTGTTGAAAACTATGGGTTAAAAAAAAAAAAAAAAAAAAAAGATGTCTTTACTGCATTACTGACAAAATGAATGAGATAATTGGACAGGGTTGGAAAACAAGGAATAGAATAGCCAGGGTTTGTTACCTGTCCTGGTTGAATGCTGGTCTGAAGTAGGAAAGATGAAGTTCTGACTGATCCAGTCTCGGCCTAAATTACTGAGTAGTCAGAGAGCCATTTCTCTGAGATTGTGGGAGGGGTACAAGGAGACCATACCCAAGAATTGTCAACCTTGTGAGCAGTATGATAAGTAGCTTGAAATTTGTTGAGTTTGGGGAGGATCCAAGAAATACCAGAAGGAAAGAGTGCATATTATCATTGTTTTGCACCTTTATCTTCCCATAGATATCTGTTTCTCCAGAAAGAAAGCTTTGGAGTCTGAAACAGTGCTATTGAAGAGAATGAAATGAAGGAAATATTCTCTATCAGCATATGTCTTACAAGTAGCCATTAGTCACATGTGACCTTTGAACACTTGAAATGTGGCTAGTAAGATTAAGGGACTAAATTTTTTACTTTAGTTTAAAATAATTTAAATTTCAATAGCTACATGTGACTAGTGGCCCCTACATTAGACTTCAGGTGTAGAGAGATTTATTTATATTCATTTTACTCTTTTGGCTAAGGGAGAAAAGTAGGTCAATTCATTTAGAAACATGACCAAATTCAAAATAAAAAAGTGTTAGATTGATCAGTGAGCTTGACTGAGGCACCTGATATGTCCCTTAAGAAAGGAAAAGTCCATCATTGTGTAAGTGATGTTGACTTGTTTTGTCCAGTCTCCTACCCATCTCATGCACTTTGAATGTGTGGATTGTTTTGCTGCTACTAAGGAATATGATAATGAGGTAAATAATTTGTTTTTGTCACAGCCAATAGTTGCGAGTATGAAGATCTCCTTAGTAACTGTGACTCCTTGAAGACAACAGCCGGCTGTGGACATGAATTGCTTCAGGAAAAGTGCAAGGCTACTTGCCTGTGTGAAAACAAAATATACTGAGATGCCCAGTGTGCATTGCAAAACTAAGTGAAGAGGGCTGCATCATTTAGTTAATACATATCGCAGGGGATTTTAGGCATGTTAGTTACAAATATGGTTCCACACAGTAATGCATTTTTTTCTCCTGGATCTTTATAGAAATCTCTTTCATACAGTGATTTACAAAAGCAGCATAGTCTATGATGACAACTTCGGACTTTGATAGCAATTTGGTACTTTAAACTTAATGAATTGAATCAAGTTGAGAATTTTGAAAGTTGTATAATCATAGACTTTTGGTCACTGAAAGGGATCAGAATGGAGAAGTACGTTTCTTGAAACATCATGCAAAAAAGAAAAAAAAAACTATAACATCACTGTCATTCCTACTACATGAATTTTTACTTGAATAAAGTTTAAATTCAAAGATTGACATGTACCTTTGTCTTATGGCCTCCTCTTTAAACAAAAGTAATCACGTTTTAGAATAAAAAAATGATTCTTGCACAATATTTTTGAGTATTCATAGTTCACCCCAGCTAGACTCAGCCCAGATAAATGATTATACAGTGCAAAATTTCCAAAATATTTGCCTATAAAATTTTAACAAAAGTGGAAATCAGCTCTGTTCTTACTTATTCTTTGATATTTTGATCTCCCTACAGGTTTAGTTGATAAGTTAAAAGAAAACATTATCTGAGAGCATATACAAAGATAGCCTTCCAAGAAAAAAAAATATTTCAGAGAGATTTATCATTTATAAGTTTGCATACATTCTCATTTAATATTGATGACAAAAACATGGTGAAGTAGACCCATTTTATAGGTGAGAAAACATACACAAGAAATCTAAAAACAGTTAAGGAGGCTGAGGTGCCTGGGTGGCTCAGTTGGTTAAGGCTCTGACTCTTGGTTTTGGCTCAGGTCATGATCTCACAGTTTGTGGTTCAAGCCCCATATCAGGCTCTGCACTGCTAGAGTGGAGCTTCTTAGGATTCTCTCTCTCCCTCCTGCTCTCTCTCTCTCTCTCTCTCTCTCTCTCTCTCTCTCAAAATAAATAAGTAAACTTTAAAAGAAAGAATAAGCATTTTATGAAACCTAGTATCCAATCCTGATGAAACTCTCAGCAAAACAAGAAGGGAAGTTTCTCAGCTTGATAAAGAAAAGCTATAAACAAATGTATAGCTAACACTGTATTTAATGGTGAAAGACTGACTTTTTCCCCCTAAGTTCAGAAAATAGGCAAAGATGTCACTCTCATCACTAGGCATTATACTAGTTCTGGCCAGTGAATCAGATAAGACAAAAAAAAACATCTAATTAGAAATGAAGGAGTAAAACTGTCTTATGGATAGAAGCAATGACACACATAATCACCAAATGGGAAATATACCTACATATACAGTTGACTTTTGAAACACAGGGGTTGGGGGACTGATACTCTACACAGTCAAAAATCTGTGTATAACTCCTGACTCTCCAAAAACTTAACTACTAATAGCTTACTGTTGAACAGAAGCCTTAATGAGAACATAAATAGCTGATTAACACATTTTTGGTATGTTATATGTATTGTACACTGTGTTGTTACAATAGAGTAAGCTAGAAAATATTATTAAAATAATTTCTGTACAGTACTTTACTCTGCAGTACCCTAAATGTATTTATCCAAAAAAATCCATGTATAAATGGACTCATACAGTTCAAACTTATGTTGTTCAAGGGTCAGCTGTATGGGGACAGTGGATTTTTGGCAGTGGTAGAGAGGAAGCTCAATGGAGAAAGAAGAGTCTTATCAATAAGGGGTGGTGGGAAAATTGACATCCGTATGTTTAAAAAAATGAGTTTGATCCATACTTTGCACTGTATACAAAAATTTATCATAGACCCAAATAAAGAAATTAGAAAATGTTTAGAAGATGTAAGAGAAAATATTTGTGACTTCTGGTTAGGCAAATATTTCTTATATACAAAGTCATCTATAAAAGTAAAAACTGGGGGCGCCTGGGTGGCGCAGTCGGTTAAGCGTCCGACTTCAACCAGGTCACGATCTCGCGGTCCGTGAGTTCGAGCCCCGCGTCAGGCTCTGGGCTGATGGCTCAGAGCCTGGAGCCTGTTTCCGATTCTGTGTCTCCCTCTCTCTCTGTCCCTCGCCCGTTCATGCTCTGTCTCTCTCTGTCCCAAAAATAAATAAACGTTGAAAAAAAATTAAAAAAAAAAAAGTAAAAACTGATAAATTGGGCTTCATCAAAATGAAAAAATTATTTTCTTCAAAAACACTCATAAGAGAATGAAAGGACCAGTCATAGGCCATGAGAAATTGTTTACAAATCATCCATCTGAGAAAGGACTTGTATCAGGAATATATGATGACTCTCAAAACTCAGTACTGATGAACACAGGCAACCCAATAAAAATGGCCCAAAGATGTGAACAAACACTTCATAAAAAAACATGTACAGATGGCAAATAAGAATATGAAAAGATGGTCAACATCACCACTTGTTAAAAAATGCAAATTAAAACCACTATGAGAGACCACTACCCAAGTATCAGACCAAATAAAATGAAAAACACTCACTATACAAAGTGCTGGTGAAGTTGTAGGGGACCTGGATCCTTCATATACTCCTCCTGGGGATATAAAATGGTGCAATTACTTTAGAAAACATGTATTCAGGTTCTTAAAACGCTATACACCTACCATACACTCTAGCCTTTCCATTTCTATGTGCCCATGAGAAAAGAAAACATAGATCTCTTCAAGACCTGTCCTTGAGCATCCATAGCAGGTTTACTTGTAATAGCAAAAAGTTAGAAACAATCCAAATGCCCACTAACATGTAAATGGATTAACCAACAACTCGGATGAGTCTCAAAGTAGTCTGAGTGAAAGAAGACATAGAAGTGTACATACTGTGTGATTCTATTTATATGAAACTAGAAAATGCAAACTATAGTGACAAAGCAGATCAGACTTAAAGTTCCTCTTTTATAAAATGACTATAATAATTATATGTTTCTCATAAGGATATTTGGTAAAAATTTAATGATATAGGTAAGCATTTAAAATGTCACAGTGTTGGGGAGCGTGAGTGGCTCGGTTGGCTAAGTGTCTGACTTTGGTTCAGGTCATGAGCTCATGAGTTCAAGCCCTGATCAGGCCCTGTGGTGACAGCTCAGAGCCTGGAACTTGCTTTCAGATTCTGTCTCCCTCTCTCTCTGCCCCTCCCCCACTCATTCTCTCTTTTTCTCTCTCTCTCATAAATAAACATTAAAAAACATTTTTAAATAAAATGTCATAGTGTTGGGGTGCCTGGGTGGCTCAGTCAGTTAAGCATCTGACTCTTGGTCTTGGCTCAGGTCATGATCTCATGAGTTTGTGAGATCAAGCCCCATGTTGGGCTCTGGGCTGAGAGCATGAAGCTTGCTTAGGATTCTCTCTCTCTCTCTCTCTCTCTCTCTCTCTCTCTCTCTCTCTCTGTATGCTACTCCCCTGTTTTCCCTCTCTCTCTCTCTCTCTCAAAATAAATAAAATTAATTAATTAATTAAAATTTTTTAAAAATGTCATAGAATTGGTTGCAGGGTGATGTCAGCAAATGGCAGCATAGGAATTTCTAGCACTTATCCCCCACCCAAAAACATCATTCACAAAAATACCTTCACAAGAGCTAGGGATTCTAGGTGAGGGATACAGCAATTGGGTGAAGCACAGAAACAAGAAAAGATTCACACTCACCTGATCCTTCACCTAACCCAGACCTAAGCAACCCAGTGTGGACTATGGGGAAGTAGAGTGCAGTGAACACCTGACTTCACCACAGACCTCAGAGCTGGCCTACCTCAGCACCAGACAACTTCCTGCAGCCCTCAGAGGCTCCCTGCAGACTTGCAAATCCAGCCCCCAGCTCACCCCAGTGCTACTGGCTCTAGGCCCCAGGTAGATCTCTAATGCTTCAGGCAGCTTACTTGGGTCCAAGATCCCAGTGAGCCCTCATGAACCTCGTCTGCTGATCTACCCTGGATTATGTTGGCTTCCACAGCTCCAGGCAGCTCCTGTGGCCCCAGAATCCTGACAGGCTCCTTCAACCTTAAGCAGCTCCCATGTCACCAAACTTCCAGGGTGATCCCGTGAATTTAGCCTCCCAGCTTATCCAAGCAGCAGCTTCTCCTGAGGTTGGAGCACCACCCTTGGTACCAGGTTCCCTGTCAGCCTGGCCAACCCAGGCTCCAGGCCGTGTCTTCAGGAAGTTCACATTCTAGTGGGACCTTGCCTCTCTTGTTTTTTTCACAGCTGTATTTCCAGCACTCACCAGAGTGTTTCACACATAGGCCCTCAACAACTGTTTGTACCATAAATAAATTATATCAGTGAATAGGCCAACAAGTCAATCATATATTGTACACTACAAGTGTCATAAAGAATACAAGCAGGAGCATGTAACAAAAAGAGAGAGAGAGAAGAGGAGACCTATTTAAATATCATTCTGGGGAGCCTGGGTGGCTCAGCTGGTTAAGCGTCCGACTCGACTTCAGCTCAAGTCATGATCTCATGATTTGGTTCGTGTGTTTAAGCCTTGTGTGGGATTCTCTCTCTTGGGATTCTCTCTCTATCTCTCTCTCCATCCTTCCCCTGCTGTCTCTCTCCTTCTCTCTCTCTCTCTCTCTCTCTCAAAATAAATAAACTTAAAAATAAATAAATAGATAAATAAATAAATAATAAAAATTATCATTTTGTCTTTGGACACTTAAGAAGCAGTACTAGGCTTCATAACTTCCTATGCAGGATGAGTATACTCCATGCAGACTCTAGCTACCTATATTGTCATCCTACCAGATACTAAAACTGAGATAATTGAGAATGAGGGTGAAAGATGAGTGTTAAATTTTAAGTTTACTTATGAATTTTGTGGAAATTAATGGACTATGTAGGCATATAATGAGAATATTGGAAGTATGAAAATGGATTAAATATGCAAAATATATAAATATATAAAATATTTTATCTGATTTAGTACAGTTATTTAAATGAAAAATTTCCCAAAGGCATAAAACTGAACTCACTGAGTATAATTAAAAAACAAAACAAAAATATTACACTGATGGTTTGGGGATGGGGCTGGGGGGATGGGTGAAATAGGTGATGGTGATTAAGGAGTGCACTTGTGATTAGCACTAGGTGTTACATGGTAGTGTTGAATCATGCTACTGCATACCTGAAACTAATATAACACTCTATGTTAACTAACTAGAATTAACATAAAATTTTTAAAAATAATAAAAAAAATTAAACTGTTTTAAGGAACCAATGGCTTTAAATGACACTGGACTGGATGGACTTAACAGATATATTCAGAAAATTTCATTCTAAAGCAGAATACACATTCTCCTCAAGTGCACCTGGAACATTATCCAGAATAGATCACATATGGGGAGACAAATCAGCTCTCAACAAGGAGAAAAATATCAAGATCATACCGTACATATTTTCAGAGCATGACACTATGAAACTCGAAATCAACCACAAGAAAAAATTTGGAAAGACATTAAATATTTGGAGAATAAAAAACATCCTACTAAAATAACGAATGGGTTAACCAAGAAGTTAAAGAGGAAATTAAAAAGTAAATGGAAGCCAATGAAAGTGATAACATCACAACCCAAAACCTCTGGGATACAGCAAAGGTGGTCATAAGAAGGAAGTATATAGCAATCCAGGCCTTCCTAAAGAAGAAAGGTCTCAGATACACAACCTAATGTTACACCTAAGAGAACTGGAAAAAGAACAGCAAATAAAACCCAAAAACAGAAGAAGGCAGGAAATAATAAATATTAAAGCAGAAATCAATGCTATAAAAAAAAAAAGCAACATTTGAACAGATCAATGAAATCAGGAACTGGTTCTTTGAAAGATTAACAAAATTGATAACCCCCTAGCCAGTCTGATCAAAAAGAAAAAGAAAAGGACCCAAATAAATAAAATCAAGAATGAAAGAGGAGAGATCACAACCAACACTGCAGAAATACAAGCAATAATAAGACATTATGAACAATTATTGGGAAAAAAAAAAAAAGGACAATCTGGAGGAAATGGACAGATTCCTAGAAACATATAAACTACCAAAACCAAAACAGGAAGAAATAGAAAATTTGAACAGACCCATAACCAGTAAAGAAATTGAACTAGTAATCAAAAACCTCCCAAAAATATAAGAGTCTAGGGCCAGATGGCTTTCCAGGGGAATTCTACCAAACATTAAACAGGAGTTAACACCTATTCTTTTGAAGCTGTTCCAAAAAAATAGAAATGGAAGGAAAACTTCCAAACTCATTCTATGAGACCAACATTACTTTGATTCCAAAACTCTACAAAGACCCCACTAAAAAGGAAAACTACAGACCAATTTCCCTGATGAACATGGATGCAAAAATTCTCAACAAGATAATACCCAACCGGATCCAGCAATACGTTAAAAGAATTCTTCACCACAATCAAATGGGATTTATACCTGGGATGCAAGGCTGGTTTAATATCTGTAAATCAATCAATGTGATACATCACATTAATAAAAGGACCAGAACCACATGATCCTCTCAACAGATGCAGAGAAAGCATTTGACAAAATACAGCATCCTTTCTTGGTGGAAAAAAAAAAAAAAAACCTCAAGAAAGTAGGGATAGAAAAATCATAAGATCATAAAAGATCATAAAAGCCACATATGAAAGACCCACTGGTAATATCATCCTCAATGGGGAAAAAATGAGACCTTTCCCCCTAAGGTCAGGAACATGACAGGGATGTCCACTCTCTCCAAGTTATTCAACATAATATTGGAAGTCCCAGCCTCGGCAATCAGACAACACAAAGGAATAAAAGACATCCAAATTGGGAAGGAGGAAGTCAAACTTTCACTCCTCGCATACAACATGATACTCTATATGGAAAACCCAAAATATTCCACCAAAAAAAACCTGCTAGAACTGACCCAGGAATTCAACAACTTAGCAGAATATAAAATCAATGCACAGAAATTGATTGCATTTCTATACACCAACAGTAAAGCAACAGAAAGAAAAATCAAGGAATCGATCCCATTTACAATTGCACAAAAACCATAAAATACCTAGGAATAAACCTAACAAGAGAATTGAGAAATCTATACACTGAAAACTATAGACTTCTTATGAAAGAAATTGAAGAAGACACAAAAAAATGGAAAAAGATTCCATGTTTATGGATTGGAAGAAGAAATATTGTTAAAATGTTGATACTAATCAAAGCAATGCACATATTTAATACAATCCCTATAGAGATAACACCAGCATTCTTCACAGAGTTAGGACAAAGAATCCTAAAATTTGTATGGAACTAAAAATACCCCAAATAGCCAAAGCAAGCCTGAAAAAGAAAACCAAAGCTGAAGGCATCACAATCTCAGACTTCAAGATGTATTATAAAGTCGTAATAATCAAGAATAGAAAACCCTGAAATGGACCCACAAATGTATGGCCAAGTAATCTTTGACAAAGCAGGAAAGAATATCCAATGGAATAAAGACAGTCTCTTTAACAAATGGTGTTGGGAAAACTGGACAGTGATGTACAGAAGAATGAACCTGGAGCACTTTCTTACACCATACACAAAAATAAACTCAAAATGTATGAAAGACCTAAATGTAAGACAGGAAGCCATCAAAATCCTCGAGGAGAAAGCAGGCCTCTGATCTTGGCTGCGGCAACTTCTTACTCAACACGTCTCTGGAGGCAAGGGAAACAAAAGCAAAAATGAACTACTGGGACCTCATTAAAAAAAAAAAAAGTTTATGCCCAGCAAAAGAAACAATCAGCAAAACTAAAAGGCAACTGACGGAATGGGAGAAGATATTTGCAAACGACATATCAGATACAGGGTTAATATCCAAAATCTATTAAAGAATTTACCAAACTCAACACCCAAAAAACAAATAATCCAGTGAAGAAATGGGCAAAAGACATGAATAGACACTTCTCCAAAGAAGACATCCAGATGGCCAACTGACACATGAAAAGATGCTCAACGTCACTCATCATCAGGGAAACACAAATCAAAACTACAATGAGATACCACCTCACACCTGTCAGAATGGCTAACATTAACAACTCAGGCAACAACAGATGTTGGTGAGGATGTGAAGAAAGGGAAACTCTTGTGCACTGTTGGTGGGAATGAAAACTGGTGCAGCCAGTCTGGAAAACAGTATGGAGGTTCCTCAAAAAATTAAAAATAGAACTACCTTATGACCCAGTAATTGCACTACTAGGTATTTACCCAAATGATGCAGGTGTGCTGTTTCAAAAGAACACATGCACCCCAATGTTTATAGCAGCACTGTCGACAATAACCAAAGTATGGAAAGAACCCAAATGTCCAACTGATGAATGGATAAAGAATATGTGGTATATATATACAATGGAGTATCACTAGGCAAT
>NW_024412394.1:15713772-15723772 GCF_014898765.1 Herpailurus yagouaroundi | reverse complement strand
CTAAATTAATTTAAATCTTCTTTAGTGGAATACTGAAGGTGTTAACCCATTCTTCCTACTATGAAGCCATGTGGAGAAATGAGAAGCTAAGAATCTCTAGAGAATCATGACCTGCACCTGCTCCCATTGTCTGAACTCACACATCATACAATTACTTAACTCTCTGAGCTGCAGTTTTTCTAAGTGTCAATAATTTTTTTTGCCCAATTACCTCAGTCTTGCGATATCACAACATAACATTTCTGAACATTTCATGACAGTAAAAAAAAGTTACACAAACATTGGGTATCATTATCATTCTGCTCAGACTACATGAGGAGCATTATTTTCTAATGTATAATTCTGAATATGAGCCTTCAGTAAAAGATGACTTAGAGGAAAAGTCCCTGAAAATGATGACTTATAAACTCCTGAAACAACAAGATAAAAAATTGAGGTTCTGAGGATATGATACTATCCTTAAATATCATTAAACCCCATTCCCTGGGCTATTAATTTTTAGTGTGCTAACTTATCAAATCCAATTCACCATATACACTGCTACCAAACCATACTTCCTAGAGCATACTTATGGTTTTAACTTCTGCTTAAAAATCTTCCAACAGATGCTCTTTCCTATAAATTAGAGCATTTGGTTGAAAGGTTATGACCTTCTAAATTGGCTATAAACTCTATTCCCAACCATGTTCATTTCCCATAGTAGGATAATATAACTATTTGCAAGTCCCTAGAAGATTCCATGGTAAGAATAAGTAGAGTTCCCTCTTGCTGTAGTATCCCAAGGCTATTCCAGCTCATCTATGATAGGAAGGATGTGATGTTTGATTTTCCTCTTTAAGGCACCAATATCACCAATATATGGAACATAACTTGCATTTACTGCATACCTGCTAAATCCAATATATGTACCTGATAGTCTATAAATTTCAATTCTTATTCATTAGAGTGTATGATCTCAAAATATTTACTTTTATGCATATCCCTAGTTAACTGCATAGATGTATTAGTATTCTTTCATTGAAAAATAAGAAAACTCAATCCAAAATGACATAAACTGTACAGGGCATTTTCTCAATTGTATGACTAAAAATAAAAACCAAATGTGGGCACACTGCTGGAGCCAAAGTTTTCAATGTCCTTAAGTCACCAGATTCATTTCTCTGCAGTCCTCTCAATTCTGTTCCCCTCCCTGTTTTAGTTTTATCTGCAGGTTATGTTGCAATCCTATTAAAAATCAATCTGTAGTTTTAAACATGGAACTAAAAGCAAGATACTTGTCTCCTCAGTGAATGGCTTTTTACACAGCAACAGGGAATGAATAAAGAAGTGAGATTTAATTGTCACCTCCCAGTTTCCTTAAGCCAAATTTCAAGGAATAAGAATGTCTGTAACTCAAGGAGGGGTAATGAGATGCAGCTTCTTACCACTGCAGGCAGGGCACAGGACTGATGGCAGACAACCATGTAGGTTGGTGAGTGAGAAGCTGGGGATTCTCTGTCTAGTCAAGGGACAAAAAGAAATTTCACTAGTGGAATGTAACAGCATGTGGCAGGCATGGGACTGGGTGTTCTCTCTGCTACCTCAAACTTCCCAGGAATGATAGTCACGAGGCCATGGGGACCAAGGAGCAATGGGGCAATATCAACTAATTACTAATTACATATAGTCACAGCTCTTATAAAGAATGGCTTGACATTAGCAAAGTAGGCTGTCCATGAACATATGTCCCATCCATTCTTCTAAATTATTTTTAAGAATCACATCACATTTTAAACAACATCTGATTATCAGTTACAATTGCCAAATTATAAGGAGTATGTCAGCCTCTATTCCATTTAAAACCTAGAAATTTCAAATAATGGGGGAGAGGGGGAGATGCATTGGTTGATCAAAGGAAAGGTGTTTCCTACTGAAGCTATACATAATAAGCAAACCAAGAATAATAAGAAATTTTCTGGTTTTTTTTATTTACTTTGCTTTGGACTCCTCATCATTTCATTCACTCAACAAATACTTATTTAGTATTTACTGTATGCCAGGCAATGTTACCTGTGCTCAAAATTTATAAAAACATACAAAACTACTTACCCTTATGTTCTAGAAGAGGGAGACAGGTAATTAGGAGTATAAATTAGAAAAATATATATTAGGATTCATAGTAATAGGCTCAGAGTTGAGGGAGCAAGGTGGAAACTACTGGAAAATGGGATCAGAGGAGTAAATAGTGGGAAGCAAATCATATAGGGCCTCCTGGCCTATTGGTAAGCCTCCTTGCTTATTTTCAGAGTGAGATGGGAGATGCTGGAAGAGAGATTCTGGAGAAGCTGCCAAAGGGTTTCAACAGAAGAATGGCATAGTTCGATCAATGTTTTAACAAAATTTTTCTACTGCCGTGAGGTTGGACTAGATGTGGACAGTTAGGAAGCTGTAGTAAATATTAAGGACAAGAGATGAAGATGGGTTCTGGGCAATGATGAGGAAGTGTATGATTCTGGATATACTTTGAATGGAAGGTTATCAAAATTTGCTGATGGATCTGATGTGGGAGTAAGAGAGAGAGAGAAAAATCAAGAGTATGAAGTTTGGAACTGAACAATAAGAATTGGGGAATTGTTATTTCACGGGAGGGAGAAGATCCAGGATGATCATATTTCAGTGGAAAGACCAGGAGTCCAATTTTGGATAAGTTGTGCATGCCTTTAGGTAACCAAGTAGAGATGTTGAGTAGGTAGTTGGGAATTTGAATAAGGAGTTCAGGGAAGAGCTCCAGAGTGGGGTATAAAAGTGGGAATCCTCAGCATATAAAAATATATATTTAAAGACATTAGATTTGATGAGATCATGGAGGGAGTGTAAATAGGAAAGAGAAAATGTCTGTAGATAGCCCTAGGATACTAAAACATTAACAGTTCTGAGAGAAAAAAAAAATGAAGAGTGGCCTCTGAGGTATGAATTAATTGCACCTCACTAGAAGCCACATGAAAAATAGAATGGTTGAAGGATGAGAGATAAACTGCCAATACATCAAACAAGAGAAGAGGACCAACAATTGAGTCATTGATGCCCTTTAAAAAGGCAGTTTTCATGGAGTCCTAGGGGAAAAATTTTGATTAGAGGCAGCTCAACAAAGAACTGAAGAGTGTGATTATAACAGTGGCAACCATAATCATAGATATTCCAACTACATATCCAGATAACACATCCAAATGAGGGAAAAGTAAGTAATATCTTTACACTGGCATGTAAACATTTATCCTGAGGTTCATATGAATTGAGCTAGCTTAGGTCATATGCTTTTTTCAATCACTGTGGAATAAAGTGGCTTGAGTAGTGTTCTGAATGAGTTTAGTTGAAGCTCTATGTAGCCCCCTCCCTTGTCAGGAACCAGATGTGGGGTCATATTTCTTGGAACCACAAGAGTCCGCCAGTACATATGAGTACTGATGGGAAGAAGGAAGCAAACATGATATTAGAAGGTCATCAAAAATCGTTCACCAAACTGATGTCCTTCATAAATCTTAGTCATAACAATACAAGTATAACACAAAACTGGATGGGGATACCTACACCAAAGTGTTTGCTGACGCTTGCATTAAGCACACATCAAAGAAAATGTGTTTTCTTGAGTTCAATCAAATAAAATATATGAACAGAATTAAATTTTTAGCATGAAATATTTTGGACATAAGTATATACAGATGGTCATCAAACTAAAATTGTTCAATTGTTTCTGAATATAAATATTACACCTGTAGAATAACTCTTATAACACTCATTTCTACTACAAACTAAAGACTGCCCATTAAAAAATTCATAACCTGGAAAATGAAAATATACTTTTATTTCATTACCCATATCTTATTAAATGTTCTATATGAATTATTTTTCTTTAAAATGCCTGATGAATAGATTGAGTTATAATCCTAGTAAGTAGGTAATTTGATTAAGTGTATTGATTTCACTTGGTAATGTGTCTCTAGAATATCAAGTCCTCTACCTTTTATATTTATTTAAATTTTAGTTAACATACAGAGCGATATTGGTTTCAGGAGTAGAATTCAGTGATTCATCATTTACATACAACACCCAGTGCTCATCACAAGTGCCCTCCTCAATTCCCATCACCCATCTAGCTCATCTCCCACCCACCTTCCTCCATCAGCCCTCAGTTTGTTCTCTTTCATTAATTTTTAAATTAAAAAAGTCATGAATACAAACTACTTTCTGAACTTATTTTCTTCTGTCTCTTTACTGCATAAACACAAAATTTTCCCAAGTCACTAAGAAAACATGAATATTGCTGTTAGTTTATTTTGCAGAACAAATGAAATCTGTTTGCCTTAATCTTTCCTATGCATGTCATCTAGGACATTCTGGACTATGAATGAAAAGGAAGAAGACAAAAAGATAGAAGCAGAGGAGGCAAAGAAAAGAGAAGGAAAAAGAAGAAGAGGAAGCAGAGGACAAGAAGCAGCAGCCCAGATTAATTTGTATAATCATTATATAAGTAGATGCCTTTCCCATGTTGTCACCACAAATCCTACCACAGCAATACCTATTTTTATTAAACTTAGCTAAAAAACTCAAACAGTGGGCATTTATTACCTTTTTTACCTGAATAAATAAGGCAGTGCATAATAGTCACTAAATGCTTGACCAGACTTCTCAAAAGGGGAGCAAAACCACTGGAAAACTACTCTGTATTGGACACTTTCTTATGTATTTTCTTATTTTAGCCTCACAATCAAATTGGGAAGCAAGCATCTTTTGGTAATCAGAAAAGTAGAAATTAGACATTTTTAGTACCATGCCTGACTTTGTGTACCTTTTAAGTTGGAACTGGAATTTGATTCCAGTGTCTTTGTTTCAACTCCTTTAATTATTTTTTTTTTTTCCATTAGACGCTTCTCAAATGAGAAGGAAACCATTAGGGCAGGCAATATTTTTCTCTACTCCATGTCTGATTATGACAAGACGTAGCTAGAATAAACAATGCAAAATGCCTGATTTGTGTTTATTTTTAAAAGCAAAAGTTTTCTTCTTATTACAAATTTCTTTTGTACACTGATGCAATCTGATCTAATTTGGTTTCCTAATCCTTACACTGTTTTGCCCAAAGAGGCAACTGAGATAACTCTAAAGCAGCTTGTATTAACTTTCTTAGCTGATAAATTCATATGTATAGTGATATTAATAAATCAGATACTCACTGCATAAATTGCTTACATCTGAATTTCATGGTCTCAAAGGGAATTTTTTTTAATTGTCAAATTTCTCTTTCTCTCTTTTAAATTTTAGAATGAGTTCTAACATTCAATGAGACTATAGCTTTTTAAAAAATCCATCAAATGGGTAATGTTAACCTAAAGGGAGAAAACAAGTATCGTGGGTCAGGTTTCCTAGAAGGGAAGCCAAAGGGAGGAATTCTGATTCAGGTGATTTGTTGGGGAATGCTCTCAGGAGGAGAGTAAGGAAAACAGGATAGGGGAGAGATAAGCAAGAAATCGGCTTTTACTGGAGACTAACTTCATTCTGACCGTACTACAAGCACACTCTAGGCATACATTGCATGTCAAAATTAATCCCATCTTGAAACAAGGGAACTGGCCTTTTTATAGAGGTATCTGGCTCTTAAGTTCCCCTAAATGTTAGAAAGTGCATAACATCCTAGGGCAAGGGCAAGGGCTGTGTTGAAAAGAGGGCTGCTGAGCCATTAACCATGCAGACAGAAACCAACATTCAGGACAGCTGGGAGACGTGTGCACCAGCTGGTGAAGAGACTCTAGGCACCATCAGTGTCCATGACTTAAATGGTGCCTTAACAAAGGAGGCTCTTTTCAACCGATACTGGCACAAAAGGAAATAAAGGATATCCCATTATTTCTGCCCCATTTTATTAGTGATAGTAACTGAGGACACAGCAACAATGACACTTTCATTATTTCTTTGAGTGCTTGTTTTTAATGAGATGGGGGCAATTCATACCACAAGGAATTGCACACATAGATTATCTGAAGCCAGTGTAGAATGACATGGGATTCTCAGTTCACAGGTGGAAGACCATCTTTGCCTGGGGGAAAGAGGAGGTAGGGAAACTTGCCACAAAAACATTCAGATTGGCACTGCTCATACTTCACAGCTGCACAAAGCAAACTGGAATCTCACTTCCTCTTTTTCTGGGGTAGCAAATCCCTCAGAGGGAATTAATAATAATTTCATACCTATAGATTATCAAAAGTATTTCTCTAACTTGGTAAGAAAATAATAAATATTAGGATAAACTGCAATGATTTATCTTATAACTAAGGAAAATTATAAATGGCATTATTTGCAAGAGCATTTGTAAAAGACCAGGTAAATCCTCAAATTCACCTGAGCCATTTATGCAGGTTAACACATGATATTCCTGGAATTTCTTACATGTATCTTCTTTTACATGCCTTGATAGAAATGCCCCAGGTTATTGAATAGAAACTGTAACTTGAAAGACAAGTAGAATATCTGACAATTGAAAGATCATTTCAATCTGATAATTAAGTCACCCCAATTCAGGAAGCTATTATTATTTCACCCTAGTCTGATCATACCTGAAGATCTGAGCCAACAAGAAATTAAGAGACACTGAGAGAAAAATACTTATAATATTCCATCAACATGGAAAAAAGGAAGACAAGAAATGAAAGCAGAATGAAAGGTTAGCATGCTACTGAAGTAACATGAGTGAGTAATAAAGTGTGCACTTTATAAAAGGCCTTCAACAAATGCTGTATTGGAAATATTTATGTGCTAACAAATCCGTTCATTAATTCCAGTGGGAAGATAATTTATGCAAGAGGTTTATAACACATTTATAACACATATGGACACATAAACACGAACAAGATATAAACAAGACCTAGTCTTTGTTTCACTACAAAGATATTTGTACAAAGATATTAAAGACCCAATTTCCAAAATATTTCTTTTATTAAACAAAACTAATTGCAAGATAGCATTCTAATTTAGGGATCCATTAGTTATTATCCATTTTCCAGTTAAAACGTGGTCAGTTTTGTCCAAAGATACCAAAAAAACCAGATGAAGCCCAGAGTGCCTACTGTATTATTCTCAAAAGTTGGGGGCTCTACTGACTGAACCAAAAGAATTCCTAGTTTCTGGTTGCTTAGCCTTAACAGCCAGCTTTCTTTAATTGTGTGTTCAAGAAAATTAATTCAGACATGTCAAAAGAACCCCATTTGGGCCATCTGAGATTCAAGTTATCCTTAGGTATATTTTCTCACTGAAGTAAGCCCTTGCAAGAATGGGCTCCCTATGTTTTGTACAGGTAGCCTGCTGGAGTTTCCTGTGGGTGGTTGTTAGTTTTCCTGGAGCTGCTCAGCTTTCAAAGTAGGATTCCCTATTTCTTTTAGTTTCAGCTTTGGAATAAGTTTGAATAAAATCTACCGATGGTAAGTGTAGTAGATCAAGAGGGTGCTGTTTGTGAAGGTCACTTCTAAAGTCCTGCGGAACATTCTCTTATGTGTCTGGGTTTGTCCCAGTGAGGTCTAAGACAGGGGGCTCAGAGCAGACGTCTCCTTATCTGCCCCTTGCCTTTAGCAGATGAAGTGTTATTTCCATGGTGTTGCTCTGATCTGAAAGGTTTGTGTGTTTGTTTGTCCTCTGTCAAAATGTGTTTGCTTCACTCTTATTTCTTCTTGTGTGAGAATTTCCAACCTAATCTTTTATGTCTACCCTGGTTCTTAGAATTCACCCAGGGGCTTTTAGAAACCTCTCTTTTGTTCCCAGAAGGGGGCGCTATAGCTCAAGTTGGCCGTTTGTCCTTTGTCCACCAACTATGGCCTGTTTTCTCTTTGGGCTCACTTTACTGGGATCCTTCTCCCAAGCTCACTCAGGAGCAGGCACAAGGACTCAGCAACGAATGGGGACTAGATAATAGGTGTAAAACTCAGAGCATTGAGGGTGCACGTGGATCTGCTAGGGATATCTCCAGGGTGTCACTCCAAGACATTCATGGTTCTGCTAAACACAATCCCTTTAACACCATTTGAAATTCTTATCAGTGTCTTCCTGACTGTCCTCCCTATGCCCTCCACCCCAACCCCACAACCCACCCCCGACCCGGGCTGGAGCTCCCAACTCCCTACTCCAGGTGTTGGTGGGGAGAAATCGGTTTCTCCAGCCACAACCTGTTTATCTGGGGTAGTGGACTGTCGGGCACCACTTTGTTTTTCCTCTGCGGAAGAGATAGCCTTTGCTGGATAAATCGTCCCCCACACAGTGTTTCCTTGAGGGGCCAAATTCCTATTCCCCCCCCTCCCCCTCCACCCTCCAGTCGTGTGCTGGAGTCTCCTAGAGGAGGAATGCTGGACTTCTGCAGGTTCTCTCTTGGGCCTGAATACCTGTCCCAGCATAAAAGCCCAGCAGCAGGACGGATCCAGGCAGTTTTGCTGGTGAAATTCCTCAGTGGACTCTTGGAGTCATTACTAGGTTCTAAAATACCACAAAGTCGCTTGTATTCAGGTATGGATGCCTTCTCCGTTTGTTTATTTATTTATTTATTTATTTATTTATTTATTTATTTTAATTTTTTAACGTTTATTTATTTTTGAGACAGAGAGAGACAGAGCATAAACGGGGGAGGGTCAGAGAGAGGGAGACCCAGAATCTGAAACAGGCTCCAGGCTCTGAGCTGTCAGCACAGAGCCCGAAGCGGGTCTCAAACTCACCAACCGCGAGATCATGACCTGAGCCGAAGTCGGATGCTTAACCGACTGAGCCACCCAGGCGCCCCTTCTCCGTTTTTTTAAAAGGAAGATAAAAAGGGGGGCCTGGGTGGCTCAGGTCATTATCTCAAGATTTGTGGGATGGAGATCGGCTTGTGCTAACAGCGTGGAGCCTGCTTTGGATTCTCTGTCTCCCTCTCCCTCAAAAATAAGTAAACATTTTTAAAAATAATTAATTAAATTTTAAAAATTTAGAAAAATACAGGAGATAAAAAGAGAATGTCTTACACTGCCCTACTGCTATCACTCCCACATATTCTTCTCTATATTCTTCATAGTATCTTGCTTAGTCTAGTGTTGCTAACAAATTGTTTAAAAATTAGTGAAATGGAATAATAATCACTAGGTGCCTACAATATTGCAAGCACTGGATTTTTTTAATGAATGAACTTACTTAATGATAATGAACTTATTTAATAATAACCCCAACATCTCATGATTATTAATATTATTCCATTTTTCAGACGAGGAAATGGAGGCACAAAGAGGATATATCACTTGCTCAAGTTTTCTCAGCTAGTGAGTGGTAAAGGGGGTATGAACAAGGGTGACTGCCTCCAGAGACCACCCCCTAAAATGTGGCTGCCTTCCTAATCTAGATCAATACAATATTGGAGGCAAGTTATTTTTTAATGAAAGCATGAGAAATTAACAATTTTCAGAAAAAAATGTATTACATAAATTTTTACATAAAGCTCTTCTTTTCCCTTTTGATTTATATGGGAGATCTTTTCCTTCACTAAGTTATGATAATACATTTCTAGAAAATTATTGGAACATTTTGTTTCAATATGGTGGCATTCTGGTAATAAAAATAAAGTAAAAATTAATTTTCTATGTTCATTAAATCTCATATTAGAAGGTATGATCAAATTAATAATGGAACATAATGTGGGATTTTATAACATGTATTATATAAATCTTAGACTACATAAAGGCAATTTACTAAAAGCTGAGTGATCAGTTTGTGATTCCATGGAATGCTATTAAGAAAAAAAAATACATAAATCTCTCCCTTAGCTAAATAGTGTTACGCTATCGAGCAAGACCATTGCAGTAAAGCATAACCCTTCCTAACCCATTATTATGAACACTGTTAAACCTAGTTATAAGAAAACAGTAATTATTAACAAAGTTCCTCTTTAGAATTAAATAATGGTACTATAGTACTGAAGCAGATGATAAGATCTTTTAGGATGTTTTTTTTTTTTTTTTTT
>NW_024412394.1:15647959-15713672 GCF_014898765.1 Herpailurus yagouaroundi | reverse complement strand
TGTTTTTTTTTTCCAAATACATTACTACCACCTTGCACAACTCAGAGTAACCAAACAGGAAAAAGAAGCACTTGGTGTTCTCTCTCTCTCTCTCTCTCTCTCTCTCTCTATATATATATATATATATGTATACACACACACACATATATACTGCTGTGCCAAAGATCAAAATATATTCATTCCCTTTTGGACATAAAACATATTATTTTTCCCATCTGCTTATCTCAGGTAAAACATTTGCTGAATTATTTAATAAAAAGAGCTATTCCTTTTACTAAAAGGAAAACCTTTAGTAACCTTTAATTTTATTCTCAACTTTACTACTAGTAGATGGGAGTATAAATTATTAGGATTTTTAAAATTTTTAAATTTTCTCAGCATTGCTTTAGTCCAGTATGTCTGCCAAATAACTCAAAAGATAGATCATGCATGGAATAGTGTGTTTAGGGGCACCTGGGTGGCTCAGTCAGTTGGTTGAAACCCACTCTTGGTTTCAGCTCAGGTCATGATCTCATGGTTCATAAGTTCGAGACCCATGTTGGGCTCCACACGGCTGGTGCAGAAGAAGTCTGCTTGAGAGTCTCTCTCTTTCCCTCTCTCTCTGTTCCTCCCCTTCCCTCTCTCTCTCTCAAAATAAATGAATAAAAAGTTTTTTTAAAAAAAGAATAGTGTGTTTATATTTGGCATAACACTTTTTAATAGGAGTTATAGATAAATTGGAATGCATTCAGAACAAAGCTGCTAGGGTAATAATATTCAAAACTACAAAACTACATTGTACGTAAATTGATTGAAGGTGGTTGGCTACCCAACTTTTCAGACAGGAACCCTAACAGGACAATGATAGCCAACTTTAATTGTTAATGGTCACGAAAAATAATTTTTAAAAATTTAATGGGGAAAAAAAAGGTGTTCAAGAGAACAAACTGAGGGTGGATGGGGGAGTGAGGGAGAGGGGAAAATGAGTGATGGACACTGAGAAGGGCACTTGTTGGGATGAGCACCAGGTGTTGTCTGTAAGCAATGAACCATGGGAATCTACCCCCAAAAACCAAGAGCACACTTTATGTTAGCCAATTTGACAGTAAATTATATTTTTAAAAAAAGAACTGGTTTTTAAAATAAAACAGAGATTATTATAAAAGTGCCACTTGGCAACTCTTTAGTAACATAATAATAACAGGAGAGAATTATCTGAAATAAAAGTGTAATGAAATGATAATCCATCACTCTGTAGAAGTATTCGCTGTTACTACCTTGCTGAATAGCCTTGCAGACCCGTTACTTGCTCTTTTCAGTGGTACATTAAAGATTATTATGACCAAAAGAAGTTTTTAAAAACAAGTGATTGTTTTTAATCCATGTAGAATAAAATTTTATAATTTCTTTTGATTTGAATGTTGTTGATACCCAGGGTCGCATTATTTGCAGGTGTACAACATGGTGAGTCTACTTCTCTGTACATTATGCTGTGCTCACCACAAACAGCATCTGTCACTGTTCAAGGCTATTATAATATCATTGACTATACTCCCTATGTCGTGCCCTTTATTTCCATGACTTACTCATTCCATAAGTGGAAGCTTGTATCTCCCACGCCTCTTCCCTCAGTTTTCGCATCCCTCCCACCCCCCTCCCCCCCCCACATTTCCCTCTGGCAACCATCAGTTTGTTCCCTGTATTTATAGGTCTGGTTCTGCTTTTTGCGAAAAACGTTTCAAGTTTTTTACTGTTTATTTATTTTTGAGAGACAGAGACAGAGAACGAGCAGGGGAGGGGCAGACAAAGAGGAAGACACAGAATCTGAAGCAGGCTCCAGGCTCCAAGCTGTCAGCACAGAGCTGACACAGGGTTTGAGCCCAAGAACTGCGATATCATGACCTGAGCCAAAATCTGATGCTTAACCAACTGAGCTACCCAGGCACCCTGAAAAACAATGTTTTAAACTAGCTTCTTTACAGTTAGAGCTGCTCATCAGTGATATGAATTATTACACGTTAAAGTTTTACTTTTCCTATGGAGAATGGGCTCAGTGGTCCATGAGGTACACGTGCAAACATTGGCTCTGTTACTAAGGAGTTTTGTGGCCTTCAGTTCACCAATGACTTAACCCAGAGCTCCTTTTTCCTTATCTATAAAGAGGCAGTAGCAATACATTTCTTGCAGGGATTTTCTAAAGAGTAAATATGATAGGGGCGCCTGGGTGGCGCAGTCGGTTAAGCGTCCGACTTCAACCAGGTCACGATCTCACGGTCCGTGAGTTCGAGCCCCGCGTCGGGCTCTGGGCTGATGGCTCAGAGCCTGGAGCCTGTTTCCGATTCTGTGTCTCCCTCTCTCTGCCCCTCCCCCGTTCATGCTCTGTCTCTCTCTGTCCCAAAAATAAATAAACGTTGAAAAAAAAATTAAAAAAAAAAAGAGTAAATATGATAGGCTATGTTAAGTACCTAGCCTACTTCATAGGACATAATAGATTCTCAATGAAAGCAAATTTATTCAATAAAAATTAAGAAATACTCTGTGAGATGCCAGTCCCCAAAATTCTTAGGAACCTTACTACAAACCTGTCTTCTGCTTGCATACCTTTGGTGAACTGTAAAGACAGTGGAACACCATCTCCTTTTTCTATGTATATTTAAATCCTACCAATCTACCTTGAAATTGTCTTTGTGGTTCCAATCTTCAGAAATCTCTCTCTCCTTTTTCTGAGCTTCCGTGACTCTTGTATATTCCATTCACATGGCACAACCTGTATTCCTTAGTGTTGTCACTGATTCTGTCCCTGGAATATTCCATTGCCAGTGGAAACATTGGGAAAGTCATGAAGACTCCACATAAAAGAGGCAAGCCATGTGAAGACTTCCCCCATCATTGTGATAATGGGCTTTGCAATAATTAATATCCATCCGGCATCTTTATGTGGTTATGTCTACCTCACAGGGGATGACAGCCTCAGAATCTGCCCTGATATATGTATTTCCCCCTTCTGCTTCTGAGTCCTTTTTCCTACTTCAGGCATTTTGACCTTGGCAGTGATAACAGAACTAAAAATGAAATGGTAAGTTCAGCTGTCATTTGAGACTGGTGGTGACTAAAATAAGGTAGGCATTGAGGTAGTCGGGCGGAGCAAAGTTAAGCCAAAGTAGAGATGAAGTTTTCCTTTAAGTACTACTTTTCTATTAGCTCCTTTTTCTCAGGGAGGGGAAAGGCAAATGTATAGATACGGACTATACAGTCTCAGATAGGGTCAGGGAAGCCAAGGAATGTATGAAAGAGAAACTGGGTGGTGTTCTCCCCAATGTGGCCACCTCTCCCATCACACACACACACACACACACACACACACACACACACACACACACACACTCTACCAACTACATCACTTGATTCTTCCCTCATAGCTGCATTTCATGGGAAGCAGGCACCTGAAAAGAACTTTGAAAAGAAACTTTGGGCTATTTTAAGCACATATGTTGTAAGTTCCAGCTACCTTCTATTAATCCTTAGACACTACATTCACACATAAATATACACACCAGTGTCTGCTAGCATAAGATACTATTCCTTTGTATGGTTTGTTGAATGGAGTGTGAGCTAGATTTGGGTACCCTGTTTGCTATGTTTCCCCCTGTGTACAATCCCCTCTGAACACACACACACACACATATACATACTGGGCTAAATAAGTAGCACCTGAGATATATTGGGAACCAAGCTTATTTCTGTTACTGTGAACCTTACTGGAACAGCATAGGGGGATTTATTTTATTTCATAAAGATGTGTGGGCTGTGTGAACTCTGTATCTGCTCTGTCAGTATGCCTATTAAGTGGTTTAGGACTATCACCTTGGGGCTCCTGGGTGGCTTAGTTGATTAAGTGTCTGACTTAGTTTCAGCTCAGGTCATGATGTCATGGTTCATGGGAATGAGCCCTGTGTTGGGCTCTGTGCTGTATGGAGCCTGTTTGGGATTCTGTCTCTCTCTCTCTCTGCCTTTTGTCTCTGCTTGCACGTGCACTCTCACTCAAAAGAAATAAAACATTTAAAAAATTCTAAAACAAAAAAGACTATTACTTCTTACGTAGGTAGTGAGCTTTGAATAACAGAATATGTAAAAAAATAAATGGGCTTTCCCTAAGACAACATAGTTTTGGATAACTAATATTTTAATTCAAGGAGCAGCATTTTATTTGCCTTTTATTTCGTTTTAGCCAATCCCTGCATGCATGTGGGTAAGTATGCAAATTGTGCCCATTTCATCAGAAAACATGGACGTGGTACAGAAGATATGGAGAAAGCTGCATGGCTTCCTGCAAATGCCCTTCAGAAATAAAATAAAACAGCCTTTAATGGTAATGTTTCACCTTTAAAAGTGGTACAAATGACTCCACTGAAAAACAAAGTGACTGTAAAAATGTCGTTGTCTTCTTTTAGATGATCTCACAAGTTTTGAAAACTCTTCAATTGAGTACACACTCTTTCATCAACTGACTTTGATAAATCTGAATAAAGGAAATCAGGCAATAAAAATAGTAAATTCAGTAACTGTGGATAATTGATTCCCTAACACTATGTATTCACTTTGTTATTTGTGGCTCTTAGATTGTCTCCAATTTTTCACCATTTCAAGCATAGCTATAGTAAATATTTTCACACATGTCCTTGTAAACATGCACCAGCATTCTCTGGGACTATAATTGCTGGGTGAAAGATAATTTGCATTTTCAACTTTACTGGAAATTGCCTAATTACTCTTCCAACTAGCAGAACCAGTTTACCACATTCCCAGCAACAGAGAATAGGATTTCCAGTTTCTCTATATCCTTAAAACACTGGGTTTAATTGCATTTTTAAAAATTTACAAATGATACTCTGTTATGGTTTAAATTTTTATTCCTTTAATTATTAGTAAGGTTGCAAATATTTCCATATGTTCCTTGGCCATTTGGCAATTTCTCCTTAGTATACTGCCTACTGTAATTGTCTATTTATGGTAATGGGGGGAGGGCATGATTTTTCTTATTATAGGAGTTCCTTATATATTCTCTATAGTAAGTTAAGTGCTTTGAAAATACCTTCTCCTTGTTTGTGGCTTACTTTTTCAATGTTTAAATGATGTATTTTGATACAAATAAATTTTGATACATTCCAATGTGTTGATTTTTTTGCTTTTTTCCTTTTGTGTTACATAAATGCTTTTTCCACTGATTTCATAAGATACTCACCTATTTTCTTTCAAAAATGTTAAAAGTTTAACTTTTCATAAAAGTAGTTATTAGTAGTTTTTTTCACATTTCATGATGATGGCACTGGTGTATGTTTTTTTGGTTGTTTTGTTTTGTTTTGTTTTGTTTTCAATCACTGAGCAGCCATTCGATGGAGTTTCTTAATCTTAAATTCAACCCTTTAATTCTGGGAAGTTTTAAAAATTAATTTTTTGAAAATTTTCTCTCAGTTTTCTGTTCTTTGCTTTTAAAAATATTCAGACATTGGGCCCCTTGATTGTTTATCTTATTTGCTTTACTTTTTCTTTTATTTGCATTTCCTTTGTTGCCAATGTTGTTTCACTTCCTGCTTTCTTCAACTTTATCTTCTAAAGCGCCTATTGAGTGTTTGAAGATTCTACTCTCATTTATTTTTTTTTTTAATTTCTAAAATATTTTTTGTTCTCTCAATATTCTTCTTAATATCTTGTTTTTCCCACCAACCTTACTAAGGTAAAATTGAGACATGGAAATTATATATATAAAGGGTGTACAAACTGGGTTAAGCATCTGACTTCAGCTCAGGTCATGATCTCATGGTTCATGGGTTCTAGTCCGTGTTGGGATCTGTGCTGACAGGTCAGAGCCTGGAGGCTCCTTGAGATTTTGTGTGTGTGCCTCTCTCTCTGCCCCTCAACCCCCACCCTCCTCCCCCCACCCCGCCAACTCTCAAAAATACATAACATTAAAAAAATAAAAGGTGTACAAATTGATGTTTTGATATTCTATACACTGTAAAATAATTGCAATAATCATGCTAATTAACATATTCATCTCACATAGTTACTATTTGTATGTGGTGGGGGGGCGGTGAGAACACTTAAGATCTACTCTCTTAGAGGTACCTGGGTAACTCAGTTCCTTAAGCATCTGACTTTGTTTCTGCTTAGGTTTCATGAGTTCAAGCCCCCACATCAGACTCCCCACTGACAGTGCAGAACCTGCTTGGGATTATCTCTCTCACCCTCTTTCTCTACTCCTCCCTTGCTTATGTTGTCTTTATCTCTCTCAAAATAAAGAAATAAACTTTAAAAAATAAAAGAGCTACTCTCTTAGTAAATTTCAGGTATACAATATAGTATTGTTAACTGTATTCACAATGCTGTATATTAGATATATTATGCTATTCATCTTGCATAACTGAAACTTTGTACCCCTTGGCCAACATCTACTCATTTTCCCTTCCCTTCAGCCTCTCACAACCACCATTCTACTGTGCTTCTGTGAGTTTGACTATTTTACAAATCACATATCAGGGAGATCATGTGATATTTATCTTTCTGTATCTGGCTTATTTCACTGTGAGTAATACCCTTGAAGTTTGCCCATGTTGTCAGAATTTCCTTTTTTAAGACTGAATAATATTCCATTTTGTGTGTGTGTGTGTGTGTGTGTGTGTGTGTGTGTGTGTGTGTTTTAATGTTTATTTATTTTTGAGAGAGAGACAGACAGACAGACAGAGAGAGAGAGAGAGAGAGAGAGACCATGAGTGGGGGAAGGGCAGTGAGAGAGGGAGACAAAGAATCTAAAGCAGACTCTAGGCTCTGAGCTGTCAGCACAGAGCCCGACACAGGGCTTAAACTCACAAACTATGGGATCATGACCTGAGCTGAAGTCGGGCGCTTAGCCGACTGAACCAACCAGGCACCCCTGTGTGTGTGTGTGTGTGTGTGTGTTTATCCATTCATCTGTGGATGGAGATTTAGTAGCCTGTTCTTGTTTCATTATATCTTCTCTCATCTCTCAAAGGATAATAATAAGAGCTTTATTTTTTTTCTGATCTTTATATTGCCCTTATAACCTCTGAGTTTCTTTTCCATACAAATTTTTAAATTTAAATTTTATTTTAATTCCAATTAATTAGCATACAGTGTTATATTAATTTCAGGTGTACAATATAGTCATTCAACACTTCCATACCTCACTCTGTGATTATGATAAGTATACTCCTTAATCCCCATCACATATTTAACCCATCCCCCATCCCCTCCCCTCTAGCAACCATCAGATTGTTCTCTATAATTAAGAGCCTGTTTCTTGCTTTGTCTCTCTCCCTTATTTTATCCCTTTGCTTGTTTGTTTTGTTTCTTAAATCCCACATATGAATGAAATCATGTTATTTGTCTTTGGCTGACTTACTGTTGTTTTAAAAAAAAAAAGTTTATTTGTTTTGAGATAGAAAGAGAGAGAGAGAGCACAGGGGAGGAGCAGAGAGAGGGAGAGAGAATCCCAAGTAGGTTCCGCACTGTCAATTTGACCTTATGAACTATGAGATCTTGTCTTGAGCTGATAGCAAGAGTCAGATGCGCAACTGACTAAGCCCCCCAGGCGCCCCTCCACCTCATTTATTTCACTTAACATTATACTCTCTAGTGCCATACATATTGCAAATGGCAAGATTTCATTTTTTTTACAGCTGAATAGTAGTCTATTGTATATACATATCACATCTCCTTTATCCATTCATCAACCAATGTACACTTTGACCTCAAATGGTATTAGAAGATTTCATCCAATCCCCGGTGACTCTGTGAATTCACATGTAAAAATAGGACACTAAAATATGGACCAGAAGTTTTGTATAGGCAGGACTTCTTGACAGGAGGGCATCATACTGGGGTAATTTTGCAAGAAGTCAGCTATGTAATTAGAACACTGTTATCCGTTAACTTATATTGATATATTCTTTTTTGCTGCTCAATTTATGGAGAAAGAAATCTTTCAGATCTCTGAGCGTGAAGCACAAACCACACTCCAGAATTTCAGAGCCTGACTAGAGGAAGGTAGACAAACATTTGGGCATCCATTTAGTCCTTGTCTGTCTTGTACGGCATTTCTCCTTCAGCTATGCTTGGTCTCCCTGAAGCATGAATACTTCTTGGTTTAACCAGTCTGAAAAGTAAACCTTTGATCTTCTATTAGAGGGAGGAAAAGGTCGTTACCTGGGTGATTAGAAAGGAAGGGGGGATTCCTCTAAATAGAAGACTTTCAACCAATTCTCATTTTTCTATTCCTATCTATACTTGCAATTTCAGAAGTACTTGATGTTACCATTTCCTGAGACTTTCTGGAGTTCTACATCATGAATCAGCTCTTTGGAGCTTCTCCACTATTAGTGGTCAATTTTTTTCTGTTCTGCTAAATCATTTGCCTCTTATCCAATGAGTGTCCAGATTCCAAAATTTTGATGCTCTCTCCCTTTTATATTGTTACCCAAATATTTGTGGGTTTTGGGAATGGAGTGGCAATAAAAACCTGTATTCAATCCACCACACTAACTCTTCACTACTTCTTACCTATGAAAAAAACAAATTACCAGTAACAATAATCATAGTCCAAATAAATATTGTGTGTATTATTTCTGTATCTACTTTGGAAACATTTGAACCATAATACATTTATGTCTTCAGTTCCAGATATTAGAAAATTATAATCAAAAAATTCAAAATCTAATAATACATTCTGTTATGTTAACCAAATATCCCCAACAAAATATAGTAAAAGAAAAAACTAAAGCAACATTATTAGTAGTTTATCATTAGGAATAAGGATGGCGATAATAGACAACTGTAACCAACTCAAGACATTTTTGCTAATATACCTATAACTATCTCTTCCTAATATTATAGGAATTACTAATTAAAATGTGGGCATGTGCGCTGTAGGAATTTGGCAATATTTACAAGCATTTCATGGCAGCCAATCTTTATAACAGAATATTGAAAGTTCTTTCAGCTTAATTTTAGCTTATGATGTAAATTTTATTAACTCTTAAAAACTTGCTTTACATTGTAGTACCAAGGGAACTTTCACCATACCAAAAAAAAAAAAAAAAAAAAAAAAAAGCTCTGTGTAATTATTTGCCATTTATCTTTTATAAATTAAGGAGTGAATCAGACCAAAAGATGGACCTTTGAAATATAACATGGGTAATTTATTCTAATTTGATAATTATTGTCCTGGATATAGCTCCTCAACTAGGAATAGAAAATATGGTATTTAGGTCTTGTTCATCCAACTTCTGTGACACCAACCAATTTTACCATTACAGACATTATAGACACATCATCATTCAGAGGCCCTGACTAGTTGAATCTTTATTGGATCTTTCTAATATGGTAAAGCCTAGGTCAAAAATAAAATTCATTTTGAAATTTAACTAGGAATAGATTTCTCTAGAGAGCCGAAAGTACAAATACATGGGCTGAATGAGAGTAGCCAAGAGCAATTGCAAGCATCATCTGAATATTGTAATCCCCTGGCTGCTTATAACCTAGGACAATGATATGAGTGAGTTATCCAGACTAACTAGATGGCTGCTGGTTTGAATCAAAAAGTTATTTTGTTCTTCAATCTTGGCTGCACATTGAAATCACCTGGGACCTTTTTGAAACTACTGATAATTGACCTCATCTCAGGACAATTAGATTAGAATTTCCAAGGATGGAATTAGGGAGAACAATAATAAGTATAATAAGAGTAACAAAAGTTATAGTAATAGTAATTATTAACACTTATTAAGCACTTATTATGTGGAGGCACTATGGCGAAGTCTTTTTACAAATTACTAATTTAAACAAAAAAACAACCCTATAAGCAGGTATTGCTATGAACCCATTTTATTTTTATTTTTTTTTAATTTGTTTTTACATTTATTTATTTTTGAGAAACAGAGTGAGACAAAGCGTGAGCAGGGGAGGGGCAGAGAGAGAGGGAGACACAGAATCGGAAGCAGGCTCCAGGCTCTGAGCCGTCAGCACAGAGCCCAACACAGGGCTCGAACCCACGAACTGTGAGATCATGACCTGAGCCGAAAGACGCTCAACCGACTGAGCCACCCAGGCGCCCCACTATGAACCCATTTTTAACATGAGGAAACAGGCCAGTAATTTTCACAAGCTAGGTTTAACTAACTCCAGAGCCCATGATCTTAAATACTACAAAAACCTGCCTCTATTAGCAAGATTGCAATATTAGTATTGTGAAGATCTCAGAAGCTGGCATATCAACAAGTAAGCTTGGCAATATCACTTGTATATAGAGGGAAGAAAGATTTAAATCAAGAGTGTTGGAAAGGAAAATTTTTTCTTTACCCTTCAAGATTCTTTTAGCTGGTCTAAGAATTAAATTAATGTGAAAGACACATTAACAGGAGAAAAAAAATTTAATTACACCCACACAGAGGCCTGATAAAATTGAGCCCTACAGAAATGACCAAGTCATGCAGCTGTTATACATTTTAGACAAAGAAACATACATCTGTGAAGAATTAACAGAAAAGAAGAAAACTTATGTCTGAGAGCTTCCATTGGTAAGAAATTCTAAACAGAATCTGGGCTGGAGTAGTAAGTTAGCAAAAGTAATGAGGTTTGTGTATGCAGCACTATTGGTCCTGAATTCCCTATGTCTGGAGATGTCTCTTTATCTCCTGGTACAAAGAAGGTACCCTTCACATGAGAGATGTATTTTCTGTCTTTCGGGAAGATAATGAGGAATTTGAGGGCTTCTTGCACTGGCCGTTTCTTAAGTAACTTTAATTAAAAATAATCAATATGCCATTGTGGCATATTTTAAGGCAGCCTACCCAGGCCCCCACAAGGGTCACATAGAAATGAAGAAAAGATAATACTCCTCATTGAACTTCTAACTGCATCCAATTAAGGAGTAACTCCCTCTTTCTCTAGTAGTTTTATGGCAGGAAAGAAATGTACCTTTTTTTCCTTCAATATAAACTTTTGAAAATTATTATATAGTAAAATCCTTTTCCCTCAGCCTTTTTTCTTTTAATCAGAATCTTTATACAAACATATATATATGCACATGCATGCATATATACATGTCATGATTATTCAGTCAATGCAAATCCTGACTACTCATTTGAAAAGAAAATATATATAAATTCCTACCTCATCCCACCCCAATGTAATCAAATTCCAGATGGTCAAAAGAATTAAACTAAATTGAAATCATAAATTTATTGAAAGAAAACATGAAAGAATATTTTAATAATATTGATACAGAGAAAATCCTCCAATTATGTAATAAAACCCAGAAATACAAAGGAATGGAATGATACATTCAATAACACAAACATTAATCACATAACTCAGTAATGAAAAAATGATGTGAAAAAAAGACAAGGGATGCCTAATAAAATTATGTGACCACCAAAGGGATAATTTCTACAATATGCCTAGACTTGATGCAGAACAACATAATCAAGAAAATCCAAAAAGAAATTGCCTTCATCGGGTAATAACAAAATAAATATAATCACTAATATGTAAAGAGGCCCAGCTTTACACTTACTTGCAGATATAGAGAATGAAAAGTTATCATTTTTCATGTGTTATATTCATGAGGATTTAAAGTTTAATAGCATCCAAAGTCAATGAAAAAAAATCCCTCTTAACAGAACATAAATTAATGCAAATTTGAGGAGAGTAGTTTGGTGATTTTTTAAATGCACACAGTTGCAGAAATACAACTTCACTTTGGAGAACTTTTTCAATAGATATATTCATTTATGTGTGTGAAATGTTTGTACAAAATGGTATAATTGCAGTATTGTGTAAAATGGCTTAAAATTTTTTTGAAAACAACCTACATGCTTAAATCTATGTAGAATGAACTGGTTAGGGCACCTGGGTGGCTCAGTGGGTTAAGCTTCCAACTTCAGCTCAAGTCATGATCTCACAGCCCGTGGGTTCGAGCCCCACATTGGGCTCTATGCAGATGGCTCAGAGCCTGCTTGGATTCTGTGTCTCCCTCTCTCTCTGCTCCTCCTCCTCTCACACTCTGTCTCTGTCTCTGTCTGTCTCTCTCTCTGAATAAACATTAAAAAATTTAAATAATAAAAAAAAGAATAAACTGGTTAAAGACCATTATGGTCCATTTACAGCAGGAGCTGAAAAACTTTTTGTAAAGGTCAAGATAGTAAGTATTTTAGGCTTGTGGACCACATTCAACCTCTGTCACATATTTTTTTCTTTAATATAGTATTTGCATAAACTTCGAATCTAGAGAATGGAATATTAGAGCCAGTAAAAATTATTCATGTGTGAAAACAGAAAATTCATGTGAAATATTGTTTGGTGAAACCAAAAAGAACAAAACATCTTTTCTTTGTCTAATGGCCTTCTTTCTTATTATACTGAAAAATATTGGACCCAGCTTTGTGTCAGCCTTCACTACAATAGTGAAAATGATTGTGGTTGGATGCCATAAAACTGAAAGATATTCAAGCTTTACAAATAAAGGGCCTGCAATGGCCAAGAAAACCATAGTAAACTTTCATTCTTCAGCTTTGACATTCCTTCTTGAGATGTCTAAATTTGAATGAGATCTATACATAATCGTTGTGTTTCTAGGTCACAGATTGAAGTAAGACTAAAGTGACTGATGTCCCCTATGAAACCTTTGTGCAAGTAAGAAAGCGGTGCCATTTTTCAAGACACTTTACTTCCATCATAAGATGCAGATTTTTTTTTTTTTAATCTGTGGCAGTCTTCAGTAAATCAAATTTAGAACGACAGGGCTGCATGTAGCATTTGACTTTAAGTCATCAGGCAGAATCACAAGAAAGGTAACCTCTTTCCTTTCCTGTGGGGGTGATTTTTGTGCGTTTCTTGGAAGTCACTAAAGGACTTCAACCTCAATCTCCTTTCCATCCCAGATTTGACCATGACACTCCCACTCATTTGCTTATAGCCAGTGAAGGTAGCTCTTGGTTCCTAGAAAGCCAAAATATGCTTGATCTTACATCTATTATCCAGCAAAGGGAAATTTTTGTAATAGAACGAATGTGAGGATCAAAAAAGAATCCACAGGAAATGTGGCATTTTATCATTAAAGGTTATTAAGCTACATTTTGCCAAACCAACATGACAGCTTTGAATCAGGCTTATTGTGATTTTTCTATTGATTAAATATTGGTAAGTGAATTAAATTAAGAAATGTCTACAGTACAAAATAATTTATAATTGACATCCAATTTCCTTAATTCAAGACATTTATTCCCTTCATATTCATGAAGGTCTGGTATCTGTAAGATTACTGATCACTTCCTTTCTTCTTAAACCTTTGTTACCCCCTTTGCCCTTCAGGCCACCAATCTCTCTTGCTTTTCCTTGTTTATCTCAATTCTCTACTTCAGTTTTATCCTATATATACATTTCCCTACCATTCTATTTTTGCATCTCTTCTCAAAATATATATTGTCCCAGGGCTGCCTTTACCATCTGCATAACCTCAACTAATTGCTTTACGACTCCAAGTTTGTATCCCTCCCTGAAATGCAAGTTTATAATGCTTACTGGACAGTTCCATCTAGATGTTGCATAAGCATCTCTGATTCAAGCCCAATTTCTCCCCTTATCAATACTCCTCTTCATCTGTATTGCTTATCTCAGTGGTTAGCAGTAAGCAAATGAAAATCTTATGTTTACCCTGGTGACCTCTCTCTCATTGCGACTCACCTTCCATATTCGGTTATGCCTATGTTCTGTTGAATGTCCTTATTGTCTTTTTCCATGCCCTTAGTTCCATACCCAATGACAAATAGTTCAAGCATTCATATTTTCTAATCTGAACTATGAAAATATTAAATAACCACAACCTTTCTTATTTGTCCCCATAATTCTGCTAAAGTGATTTTTCCAAGACATACAACTTATTATATTATTTCTCTGATAAAGCCATTAAAACCTCCTTAAAGGATGCCTGGGAGGCTCAGTCAGTAAAGTATCTGACTTTGGCTCAGGTCATGAGTTTGGCTCTCATTCATGAGTTCGAGCCCCGCATTGGGCTCTGTGCTGACAGCTCAGAGCCTGCACCCTGCTTCGGATTCTGTGTCTCCGTCTCTTTCTGTCTCTCTCTCTCTCTCTCTCTCTCTCTCTCTCTCTCTCTCAAAAAACTCCTTAAAATGATATAAATATCTGTGATCTGGTCCCTGACTGTCTTCCTAGAATGATATCTCCCATCAGTTTGTGCCAAATCACTGTTATGTGTACACATGCAAATGCAACATTATGATGCAGTTTGTTAAACCACGTGATGATTTTAGTTTCCAAGAACATTATTTTAATCTCTATGCCATTTATATTGTTTATTTTATGTCTCTTTTACTCACACAAAACTCCCTCCACAAAAGTGAACTCACTTATGAATATTAAATCTTAAATAAAATACCACCAAATTAAAGCAAGGAATGTGTCAAACAGTAACAACTGTGAAAAAGGAGGCATTGATACCAAGAGGAAAATAAAGATGGCTTATTATTTTAAAAACAACATCATATAATAGGTCAAAAGAAAAATACAGGTGTAATTCTAAAAGACATTTGATAAGATTTAATATTCTTTATTAGCAAATAAATTAGCAAATATATTACTGTTACCTATATATCTCATTACTCTTTCACCTACTAACCTGTAACTTAAAAAAGGCATATATTTTTCATTATCTCTGTGTTTATCTAGTAGATAGCTGTCACTTAATATTTCTGAGGTAGCCAATAAGTACATGAGAAGACACCCAACATCATTAATCATCAGGGGAATTCAAATCAAAATCACAATGAGATAGAACCTCACGTCTATTAGAATCTATCACCAAAAAGAAAACAAATAACAAGTGTTTTCAAGGATGTGAAAAAAAAAGGCAACCCTCATGCACTGTTGTTGAGAATGTAAATCGGTGCAGCCATTATGGCAAACAGTATGGAGGTTCCTCAAAAATTAAAAATAGATATACCACCTCTGGGTGTTTATCCAAAGAAAATGAAAACACTAATGAAAAGATATATGCATCCTTATGTTTATTATAGCATTATTTGCAATAGCCAAGGTATTTAAACAACCTAAATGTCCATTGATGAATGGATGGATAAAGAAAATATGGTAAATATACACAATGGAATAGTATTTAGCCATTAATAAGAAGGAAATCTCACCATTTGCAACAACATGAATGGACTTTGAGGGTAATTCACCAAGTGAAATAAGTCAGGCAAAAATTACAAATACCATGTTATCTTATTTATATGTAGAATCTAAAATATTTTTTTTTTAATGAACCACAGGTTGGTGGTTGCCTAAGGCAGGGCTAGGGGAGGACACAACTAACTGGTGAAAGGGGTGAAAGGTGCAATTTTTTAGTTGTAAAAGGAATAAGTCATGAGGATATAATGCACAGCATAGTTACTATAGCTAATAATACTGTATTGCTTATTTGAAATCAGCTAAGACAGTGGACCTTGAAAGTTCTTACCACAAGAAAAAAAAATGTGTCACTATGTATGGTGACAAACTTACTGTGGTAATCATTTTGCAGCATACAATTATCAAATCACTACATTGTACACCTGAAACAAACAATGATGTCAATTACACAATCAATCAATCAACAATCAATAGTATTTCTGGTGAATAAATACCTAACAAAATGTTAATTGAATTTATGATTCAATTTATTAGAAACAAATATAATTTTAACAAGGCTTGTCACATACTTTTCATATTACACACTAAAATACATTCTAGAGAAAGAATTTAAATGTCATCATTAAAAAACAATAAATGTACACATGATGAATATGTGCCATTAAAATGGGGAAGATGTTAGGGTGCTTGGGTGGCTCAGTCAGTTAAGCATCTAACTCTTGATTTCAGCTCAGGTCATGATTTCATGAGTTTGAACCCTGCATCGGGCTCTGTGCTGACAGTGCAGAGCATGCTTGGAATTCTCTCTCTACCTCTATCTCTACCTCTATCTCTGCCCCTACCCTACTTGCTTTCTCTCTCAAAATAAACAAATAAACTTAAAAAAATTTTTTTAGTCGGGAAGATGTTTATAAGCATAAAGGTAATGGAAGAAGTCACAAAAGAGAGGAATGTTATATTTGACCATGTGAAAGCTCACGGTATAATTACTAAAAAAAAAAAAAAAAAAAACAAGAACACAAAAGGAAAAACAAAAAATAAAAAGTATGTGAAACTAAGAAAAAATATTTTCTCTGCAAATACTAAAAAGGTTAGATACCTTGCATATATAAATCATTCAAACAAGTAATAAAAGCTGGACAAATACTCAAAGATAGCAATAGAAAATTCACAAAAGAAGTATTTTAAGACAATAAAATGTGAAAAGTTCAACTGCAACAATCATTGGTTTAATTAATATTTGTTGAAGACTGGCACGTTCTAGACCTGTGATGACAACATTATGTCAGTATTCCACTGTTGTGAAACTGGCATTAAGCAGACCAACAAAAACCTATGTAGCATTCCAAGCGACAATAAGAAACAGAAAGCATTGACTTTTGAAGAGGGATGGATTGTTATCCAACATGGTGTAAACAGGGTAGACATCCCGAATAAGGTGTGTGCCTGTTATCAATTTCTTGCCTCTCAGCTCTAAGTCCATCATCCTTTGCTCTCCACTGTGCTACTCTACATCATCCCAGTCTGTTCCTTCCTTGGGTGCTCTGCCTCAGACTGAAAAGTAGACAGATTTTGCTTTATTATTATTATTATTTCACATTTATATAGCGTGATATCCTTTATTTATCTCTCATTCTTAAAGCAAATGACAAATCTACTTTTCAAGGATGGAATCTTGCTGTTACTGAGAATATCTTCAATGTTATACTTCAACTCCAAAAACAGAAATGTTCCATACAATAGCAGCAAATACTGTGGTTTTTAAGGTGATTGCACTAATGCAGGTGCACTCATTTGCTTATGCTTGCCACAAAATGAAATTACTGCCTGAGACATCTCGTGATTCAAAAAGTTGGAGACTCAAGCCATTTACATGACTTCTGGTGATAACCCTTTTAAGGCTGTCCAAAAGCAAATTAACTGATATATGATGCTATTTACTGAAAGAGAAAAGAAAAGCAAGAAGAAAAAGAAACATCCTTCACTGTCTTTCATTCATTGCATCAATTATGTACACAAAGCAGCATCTTTATCATTTGGTCTCTCCAGACAAAATACATTTTCTCTCTGTAGTTCATTCTGACCACTTCAAATGTTGCTATCATCAACATCTCTTGCTTCTCTCTATATCTCACATATCTGCTTCTGAATGGGACAAATCATCAGGCAAAGAAGCCAACCAACTGTGTCATCTCAATGACTCATTGTAGATGCTTTTGAAACATCTTAACTCTATCAAGGCATTAGCATTTCTTCACCTTCTTTGTAATTCTCAAGGTCTCTCTTGATGGAGTCCTATGCATTAGTACAAAAAGCAGCTTAAGATCTTCTAGCTTTCTCTTCTCATTTTATATTCCCAGGACTCCATATCAAAATATCTAAGAGGTCTGGGGCACCTGGGTGACTTAGTTAAGTGTCCTTCTCTTGATCTCAGCTCAGGTCTTGATCTCAGGATTGGTCCTGATTTCCAAGCCTCATGTTGGGCTCTGTGCTGGGCATGAAGCCTACTCAAAAATTACATAAATAAATAAATAAATAAATAAATAAATAAAGTCTATGAAGTCTAAGAAATTAATAAGGATAGACATATTGAGTTTTCTCAGCTTAGTCTTGTGACCAAACTGTATAGGATGAAGCTGTTTATTGTCCTAACTTTCTGCAGGGCAGATGATAAGATCATCACATTGGAACTGGTTGCTTAACATCTTCCAACTATTTTTTTTATTGTAAGTATAGGCCTGACTCTTAGGCCTTCCTGAATATTTTCATCTGTACACTCCTTGATGTACTGCCTCAGAGGGAGTGGAGGGACACTCACTGGCTCTGGTTCACCCATTGTGGAACAACCTAAACCCCAGCTCTCTGTTTACACTGGTAGGGGCCTTGGCCTCCCTGCCAACATCTGACTCTGGCCTCCTCCTCCAAAAAGAAGCGACTGGTGCTTTTTAAAAATTCCTTTCTTTTACTCACATTCCACTGGTGCTTTTTAAAAATTCCTTTCTTTTACTCACATTCCACCTCTAGTCTATCAGTAAATCATGTTGGCTTTCCCTGCAAAATCATTCTCAGTTTAATCCATTTTCTTCCATTTCCACTGCTATAAACCTACAAGAAGCCATTATCATCTCATGGCCTGTTACTGAAATAAACCTCTACCTGGTCTCTGCTTTCATCCTTGTCCTCCACCTCCTGATTCATTCTTTATATGGCAGTTGATGAGGGAGTATCCCCCATCCCAACCCTGCCATGGAATATGTGTGATATTCTTCGGACACTCCTGGCTACCCAAGAACAAAGAAAAGGGGTTTAGTTGCTTGCCAGGGTGATGTGGGAAACTTAGGCAAATGAAAAATTAATTCCCTTACTGCTGATAGCCCATTGACAAGTCCTTGAAACCAGCAGAGTGACCTCTCTCTAAAAGCCCAGTTGCCTCAATGTGGACACTTTGCTAGGGGCAAAAGAGAATCTTAGCTTAACAGTATCCCAACCTCGAGGATCCTGTAAGTGTATATTTGCCTTCTTTTTGGCCTTTCCCCTTTTTCTCTTTAGTTCTTTTCCTCATATATTTTTCCTTTTCTTTGTTACTTAATGACAGGATTGTGACAATAGAGTCTCAAGCTTTTGTCACTAAATTTAGTCACTCCTCCAATAGTTATGGCTTCCTTACTCTGTGCCAAGCACTGCCTGGGAGCAGGGCCCACGTGGTTTATAAGCACTCTTTTGAATGATGTCAGGCACATACGGACCACCATAGTCATCAATTCATTCATGAATTAATTTGATCAGTAATAATTGCTGATTATAGAAGTCTCTTTAAAGAAGTCTCTTTAAACTTAAAAAATAATTGCTAATTCTGCATTAGTAATTATTATTATTTTTTATTTTAAAGAGATTTCTGTCTACATGAAAGTAGCTTAATAAATCTTGTTGCTATGACCAAGCATCATCTCTTATTGGTTTTTAGTTTACCTGCAGAACTGGAAGTTTCAGATGAAAGTAAGGAGTAGCAATTTATGATCACGGGGAATGGGGTACCACCAGGTAGGAGGTTTATAGTCTTAGGGTCAGGGGGCACCATGGGTATACACAGAAAAATGAATGGCATGCAATTGTTGGGTTAATGCCAATAGGAGAGGCAAAAGAGTGTCAGCTCTCACTCATCCTAGTCCTCCACCTCTCCTTTATTCCTCCAACTCTCTATCTTTATCTCGACCTCTATGCAATTCCATGTCTCTCATTTTTCTCTTCTGTCAGCCCAAGGCAAAGCTTGGAATTATTGTCAACTCACCTAGATATCTTCTTGTTTAACATTTATTGTATTGCCTTTTTTTTAAATTTTTAACCTTTATTTATTATTGAAAGACAGAGAGACACAGAGCATGAGCAGGGGAGGGGTAGAGAGAGGGCAAGACACAGAATCTGAAGTAGGCTCCAGGCTCTGAGCTGTCAGCACAGAGCCCGACACGGGGCTCAAACTCACAAACTGTGAGATCATGACCTGAGCTGAAGGCAGTCGCCTAACCCACTGAGCCACCCAGGTGCCCCTATTTTATTGCTTTTTAACTTCAGGCAATTAATCAAAGGACAATATACAAAAAAATATAAAGACTATAGAAACAATAGGGCAAATTCCTACTGTCACAATTTTTTTTTTCATTTTCTTCTAGGCTTTTTGCACTCGATTTCCCTTTCCTTTCTATAATGTGAATTCTCTCCCTGCAACATTCTTGTCAAAGCATTACACAAGTGTAAAAATAAACAAATTGTTTAAAGATTGCAAGTCTCAACTCCAGGTGTACAATTTGGCATCCAGACTGAGGTAAATTCAACCCTGGGAAGCAGTCATGTTTTAAACTTCTTTGTATCTCATGTTAGGGAGTTAGGAGTTTATAATCTTTTCTAGAAGGAACCTCAAAAGAAGATGGAGGTCAGGGGTCTCCCAGCTTTGTATAGAACCAAATTATCTTAGCAATATGGAACATAGTGGGGTGCCCGGGGTGGCTTAGTAGGTTAAGCATCTGACTCTTGATTTCAGCTCAGGTCATGGGGACTGGGACTCTCAGATCATGGGATTGGGATTTTCTCTCTCTCTCCTTCTCTCTCTGCCCCTCTCCCACTCTCTCTCTCTCTCTCTCAAAATAAATAAATAAACATTTTTAAAAAGAATAAGGAATATAGGTATGTCACTTAACTCCTCAGTTTTTTCATACTTAAATAAATAGGGTTTGGACTTCATAATTAATATAACAGTCACAGGTTGGGGAAGAAAATTATTCTTGTTCCCTCAGCGTTCTTCTAGCTAGTCTGAGAATTGACATGAGACAGATTAACAGCAATAAAGAACAAAATTTGATTATATGTACACAGAGGCCTAATAATGGAATTGAGACCTAAAGAAATGGCCAAGGCATGCAGTTTTGATATATTTTAGACCAAGAAACAATAAATCTGTGAGAAATTGACAGAGCAAAGGTAACTTATGTTGGGAGCTTGGATTGGCAAAAAATCTAAATAGCATTTGAGCTGCAGTAGTAAATTAGTACAAGTACATGGTTTATCAATACGAGCTTCTCAACTCTGAATTCTCTATCTATGTGATAAGGATGTCTCTTTATCTCTGGTACTGGAATAGTTCCTTTGACATGGAGATTTATCTTCTGCTTTCTGGAGACAAAGGGGCTGTCAGAGTGTTCTTTCTTCTTATACTGGCTGTTTCTTCAGTATATTTTAATTCAGAATAATCAATATGCCAAGTGGTGCCCTTGGGGGCTGCTCGCCTGTGGCCTCTACATACATGATGCTCTCATCATCTACTAAGATGAAAACTGACTCCACGCAGCATTGCCCAGATCAGCCTTAAAAGCAACAGTCAACCCTGGACAACATTATAAAAAGGGAACTATTTATATGTAGTGTTTTGTTTTGTTTTTTAACCAGTACTCTCTGTATCATTTCAGCTGTGTATAAATCTTTCCTTCTAATATCTGACATTTAGGGGTTTTGTATTACAAGGGATAAAACATGAAACCACTTTACAATATAACCTAATATCCTCTATAAAGAAGCCAACAATATTCACTTACACTAACAGTTTTGGTACTATGTTTCCTCTACATTTTACATTTATTTGCATTTTATTTCTTCCTTCCATCAGGGATAAATAAAACAGACTTTGATGAGTTTAAAACAAAGTTTTTTTTAAATTTTTTTTAACGTTTATTTATTTTTGAGACAGAGAGAGACAGAGCATGAACAGGGGAGGGGCAGAGAGAGAGGGAGACACAGAATCGGAAGCAGGCTCCAGGCTCTGAGGTGTCAGCCCAGAGCCTGACTCAGGGCTCGAACTCAGGGACTGTGAGATCGTGACCTGAGCTGAAGTTGGACGCTTAACCAACTGAGCACCCGGGCTCCCCTAAAACAAAGTTTTTAATACTTGCTGCCAAAGGGACTGCTTGCTGGTCTCCCAACATTATAGGGCCAAATATAAGTTGGATGTATATATCCTTGGTTGAAGAAATCTTAAAAATTTGAAGGTAGAAATTACTATGAGAAATTTGAGGAGTAATCAATCGCTTGGGGCAGTGATTAGGCAGACTAATTAAGGAAAGGACTGATAAAAAAGGCCAGAGTCACCAGGCTCAACCCCTCCCTGGGGACTCAAATCATTTGCACAAGAATAGGTAAAATGGTCGGGGGGTGGAGAAAATAAGTTTCCAGGACTCCTTGACCACAGAAGTCCCAGGAACTGTGGTCTCAAAGCCCATTGGGGAAGCCCTGACTAGAACTATAATTAGACTGATTGGTTGATAAGATTACGAAAATAAGAATGTTTAAGCAAGTTTTATATAAGCAAGTTGTGTCTCCTTTGCTTGCATGTATTAAGGGAATGGATATTCTGTCATACTAGGGAACAATCCCCTCCCCTGACCTAGTATTGTAAAACCAAAACTTGTTGAAGTCTTAAAGGAAGACACATTTAGGAATGTAAGGTTTGATGGAATTAAGGTAAATGTTTGCAGAAGAATTGACGTGTTTGAACTGGCTTTATGTGAAGTGGTTGTATATCTTCTACCTTATTATATTATGGAGATGGAGACTGTATCTGACTGGAGAATATTTCCCCCATCTAGTATTATAAAACAGAAGACATGTAAATTAGCCCTTCAAATGATGTTTATTGGACATGCTAAATGAAAATGAGTAAGATTACCCAAGCCCACACAGTGTGGAATAATACCTGGAACAAGGGTAGATACAAATTCTCTGTGTGATAGCTTTATATGGAGCCTCGACATTAATTTAGAACAAATGCCCATGAGCACCTTCCAGGGATGGCCACTGGGGCTTTGAATTAGAGAATTTCCACTTGAGTGGCATTTACTACCTTGCTATCAGGCATTAATGGAAGCTACCCCAATGACTGAAAATGAAAGCAATTTTGAAATCTGAAATAGCCATGTCTAGGATGATGTTGGAGAAACGCTCTAATGGGGATGGCAGTACCCAGAAAAGTTCCAAATTATGGAAATCGTTTATACATAATCTTGCTGTGAGGAGAATGCAAGAGAGATACTCGTGGGCAGGAAGCTTCTTTTCTCCAGGATGGACTCTGGAATTGTGTGAGAGGAACTTCTGGATTCTTTTGTTGCTTAGGCAATATCTATAAGAGCTCTGGACTGAGTGACAAAGAGCTTCTTTGTTTGTGGCTGGCAGTTCCCAAGTGAATGAACAACAACATCTGGTTTGTAAATCCACCACTCTGATTGAAGAAGGTAAGAAAGGTCAGCTTGGTGTGCTGTTTTCCTAGCGGTGATAGAAGAACTGAACACTGGGAAAAGATCATATGTTTTGGTTTCTACTGACTCATGGACAGTGGTCAGTGAGATGGCCATATGGCTGGGCAGAGGGGCAATGGAAACCTGGCCTATTAAAGGAGCATGGCTCTATGGAAATTAGTGGAGTGTGTTAAAGCAGGACATGTGGATGCCCATTAGAAGAACTACTTTCTAGGATTGGAAAGTGACTGGAATTGACAGCAGATATCCAACATGCTCCCCTGAGGCAGCAATGTGGGTCCTTGAAATAAGTGGATATGGGGGTATGGCAGTAGTACAGAGATGGGCTAAATCTAATTAGAGTCCTCTTGCTTCCCTGAGACACCACATGGCAATAAGAACTGTTCTGTCTGCTAACAAGAGAGGCAGAGACTGCAGATGGCTATGTGGCAGATTCCCTTGTGGGAAGGTCCTGATCATAGCTGGCGAATCAGACTGCTACTGGTAGCCTTGAGGGCTACAAATGGATTTTGACAGGAATAGATACTGGCTCAGCGTTGGGCTTTGCTGACCCAGTGGACGGAGACACATGCTCAGAGTACTATAAAAGAACCAAACAAAAGATATCACACCAGTTGTAATGGCCAACTGTCATTTCCTTAGACCAAAGACCACACTTTACAGTCCATGAAATCCAACAATAGACAGAGAGCTATCCTCCACAGAGTGGTAGTTAGAGAATTGGAGTGAGCAATTAAAACACTGCTTGTCTAAAATAAGAGATACCAACAAAGTGCTGGTTTACACACCTTCACAAGTTGTGCGCTCACTAAAAAGTACCCCACCGGATTTGATTTTTTTCTGGTAGATCTGGGGAAGTACAGGTGGGTAAGGATGCTAGTATGACAATGCAAATCTTTCCAAAGCTGGGAGGACTCCAGTATAACAATCATAGTTTTTAAATCTTCTTCCCCACATCACCTCAACATTTTCCCCCACTACCTCATGTATTGGTCACAGAACCAGGGTTGCAACCACAAATGTTGGAAACAGGGATGATTCATAAGAAAAAAAATGAGTATGTGGGTTATGTAATGAGGGAAATTCATTATTACATTAACACCTTGGAAGAGTTTCAGAGCAAGAGATGATATTGCCCTTTAACTCGATGATACCAGACACCTGAAAGGGTAAGCCATATTATGACTGAGACCACTTTTGCTTTTGGAACCTGACAAGGTGGAATGGAAGCCTGCAAACCTGAGTGGTCTTGCCCTAGGCATTTCCATAAGATATGATGATGAACTGGAATAGTGATTAATGACTGAATGAGATTCTAGTAATATGCCAGTATCTTTTGGGTTTTATGACTGTTTTTGCTCTAAGGGATCTTTTCTCAAAGACTAGGAGGTGGACTGTGGTATTCTGATTTATAATAAGAAATATGTATTTGATATTCAACCCCTCCCTGGCACAGGTCTGCTCAAACCCTTGGAATTTCCGAAGGGATGAGAGAAATACATGTATCTTGTTGTGTTAATGAGGTGACTTTGGGACTACACCTAAGGATAGGGGCTGCTGCTAATGGAGTTATGTGATTAAAAGGTTGGAACTTTCAGTCTTACACCCAACCTCCAGGAAGGGAGAAGGGTTAGTGAATGACCATTGCTTTTATCAACCATCCCTATGTAACAAAGCCTCCACGAGACCCCAAAAAGACAGGGTTCAGAGAGCTTCTCGGTTGATGAGCTTGTGGCACACTCAGAGAGCATGGAAACTCCCTGTCCTTCCCTCATACCTTGCCCTATGCAGCTCTTACATATGACTGTTCCTGAGTTATATCTTTCTATAATAAACCGGCGATCTGATGAGTAAAATGTTTCCCTGAATTCTGTGAGCTGTTGTAGCAAATAAATTGAATCTATGGAGGGAGTCCTTGGAACATTCAATCTACAACTGGTGGTCAGAGAAAGGTGCTAACATGGGCTTGCATTCATCATTTGAAGTGAAAGGTAGTCTTGTGTCACTGAGTCTATAATCTGTGGAGTCTGATGCAATCTCCTGTAGATAGGGTCAGAATGGAGTTGAATTGTAGGACACCCAGCTAGTGTTCAAGGATTGCTTATTGGTGTGAAAACCCCACCACCATATTGGAATTGGGTGCAGAACACTTAAACTGCTTAGATGTTGGTCACTTCATTAGATTTTCCCTGAAATATTTCCCCACCCCAACCCTGCCAATCTCTCTCTCTCTCTCTCTCTCTCTCTCTCTCTCTCTCTCTCTCTCTGTCACACACACACACACACACACACACACACACACTTGCACACAAACACATGTCTCATTCTTTTAACCCTTACTTACTTGCTATTACTATTATTGCTAAATTATATAATAAAATGTTTTGTTTGTTAATTGTCTTTCCCACCAAAAGTACCATGAGGAGATCATCTCTGTTTTGGTTCACATTACATCCTGAGCACCTTGGCTTATGAGCAGTTTTTGAAAGAATGAATGAGGGACTGAATGGATGAATAAATTTATTGCATTCAAATCTCCTTCCATGACTTTCTAAAGATCATGGAAAAAGTAGGTTTATATTTGCACAAAACTAATAAAAACAGTTCTCCATTTTGCCTTTAAATTACCTTTATATATGTTCAATAATAAGCCCCAGCTTTAGTAAATATGCACTGAAATACAGGACTTGTACATATACTCCTGTGATAAGATAACTGAAATACAAATGCACAGAAAAGTAGAAGCCTCACTAGCTTTTTTATTATGCATCTTCTCAACCAATAGATCCTAAAGCTACCAGATTATACATAATTTGGGGAGTATTTTTAATACTAAGGACAGATCCTCACACAAAATGGTGGCAAACAACTAATGATTAATATTTTTAGATACCATATAATGAAGTCATATGAATAAACCATAAGTAGTTAAATTATTATTCAACTTAGTCACCCTTCCACATGATTTTTGTCTTTTTATTTTAACCTAAATATAGCTGAAAATGCTAGACTGACCAATTTTTGGTTCAGTTGTTTGTTTCTAACCAAAATAGTCATTGCATCCATATGTGAATGAATGAATGAATAAAAATGGATCCCAGTTTCCATTATGTATTGATACATCAATCCAAAATTAATCCTAGATCTCCAAAGCAGTCTCTTATGTGTTTTGTCATGACCACTAAAAATGTGTGGAGTAGATAAAATAAACACTAACGTCTACTAACAAACTACTTTGCACCAATCGCTATAATAGACCACTCTTATTTTATCTGTACAATGTAAGTATCAACTTAATAATGATAAATTGAAGCTCAGAAAATTATCTAACTTGCTTAAGTTGTTCAAAAGTTGTTATTTTAAAAGAGTTCTAATTCCAGAGGTCTTTCCTCTTTATAAGGTTATCATGATTTGTCAGAAGGGAAAATAGTGCACAAACTAGAGAAATGACTTATCCTGAATGACAAGAAGGGTCAGTAATAAAATGACCAGACATTTACTTTTCCCCATTGAGTTTAATTCTTTATCCATATGTGTACAAAAATTTCATACTTAGCTATCTTATATAGGACATAAACTTTGAATAGTTTTTCTAATAGCATTCCCCTATAAATGCAATGACCCACATTTATAAGATGGTTGGGGTTACGTATTCATCCTATGTCACAGGAAAAGTCAAAGGTAACTAGAACTTGTAGAATTTAGTTTCATCTTTATATTCTAAAACTCAGAGCTAAGTAGCCCCCTAACAAAGCACATTCTCTCACCATCCTCAGATTCTAGCAAAGAGGAAAGTTAGTATTTGTAGAGCAAGGGAATTTTAATTGAGCATTTTTTTTTTTTTTTTTTAGGATGGTCCAGCAATGGACAGAATGGTTGGCTTTACTTGAATATTACTAAAGAGTGTCCCTGGTAATACTAAGCATTACCAAATCAATCTGCCATCATGGTTATAGCCAAAGATAAAAAATACAAAAGTCATCTGAGTTGGAAGAGATCAGAAAAAGATCAATTCTTCCTCAATCCCAAGATGTGCAGAGGCATACCTCTCTAATTACCTCACAAGGGACTCAGAACCATTAACCATCTTCCCCTCCAAACACTGCCCCCTCACTCCCTATTCTGCCCTCACCAAACAGGTAGGAACAAAGGGAAAAGACAAGATGTAAGCACAACCTTTGCTCCTATGGCATTATCATTGTAAACAGTATGAGAAGAGAAGATTCTCAACTATGCTTTAAAAAACTTAACAAATATTTTGAAAAGAATTCAATGTCACTGTAATGCTGTTTTTATTTTACATGCAGTTTCAAATTAGGAATCTCTTCTGCTAAATATAGTTTCAGAAGTGGAAAATGATCAGTTCTTACTAACTTTCCAGAGCATCCAAAGGAATTTTATACTGAAATAAAGATAACATGAATAACATCTCTATAGATGATTAGAGCTAATATTGGAATCATAACAAGGAAAATATTAGTCAAATGTTTCATCAAATTTATTGTTTAGATAATTCTAGTGGTAATACATGGAGGTTTAGGGAAGAATATAAATTTTATTTTCTTCAAAAAGAATAAAAATCATTTCCTTCAAATTGTATACTGAATTTATTTTGCTATTTCATTTTTTTCTAGGTAGATTATTTAAAAGACTATTTTTATTTTTATTTAATATTTGTTTGTTTGTTTGCTTATTTATTTATTTATATTTGGGAGAGAGAGAGAGCACATGAGTTGGGGAGAGCAGCAGATGGAGAGAGAGAGAGGGAGAGAGAGAGTCCCAAGCAGGCTCCACGTTCAGTATAGAACCGGAAGTGGGGCTCCATCCACCACCCTGGGATCATGACATGAGCTGAAATCAAGAGTCAGATGCTCAACCAACTGAACCACCCAGGCACCGCAAAGATATATTTATTTTTAAATGATAAGATTAAGGTCATTAAATATTCAAAATTATAAATAGCTAAGATACTTCTTTTTTTAAGTATTCTTTTTTTTTTTTAGTTTTATTTATTTATTTTGAGAGTGAGAGAGACACTAAGATACTTCTTTGTGGTACACATCAAAATCAAATTAAAAAAAAAATTAATGTTTATTTGAGAGATGGAGAGACAGAGCACGAGTGAGGGAGGGTTTGAGAGAGAGGGAGACACAGAATCCCAGCAAGCCCCAGGCTCTGAGCTGTCAGCACAGAGCCCGATGCGGCTTGAACTCATAAACCATGAGATCATGACCTGAGCTAAAGTCAGATGCTTAACTGACTGAGCCACCCAGGCGCCCTTCAAAATCAAAATTCTTATAGTAAAACACAATTCTGTCAACTAAACAAATAACCTTAGGAGAAAAACAAAAGCATTAAAAAAAAATAGGCAACAACATCATAAAACCTTCACAAAGATGCTGACATATTTTAGAGTTAGTTATAATTTTCTGTTATATTTGTGGTAACAAATATACTTTCATGGGTCATGTAGAGTTTTAACAATGAAATTAAAAGATGTTCTTTAAAAGCAACTAGATTTCATAAATATTTTCACATTTGGGACAGTATAATCTGAACACTGAAGGTTTTGATACCACATTCATGAGTGAAATACACAACACAGTAATTATATTAAAAATATCTGACTTGCAGAAGTGATGATCCACTCCAGTTCAAAATCCCAATATTACAATGCCCCCCAAAACATAGTTATTCTGTTGAGTTCAGTTTTTTGTTATACAAACTGTGCTTTTATTTAAAGAGAATCGCAGGGGGAAAAAATGAAAGCAGAAAGAAAAAGAACATGGGAAAGGAAGAAAAAAAAAATAGCCAGAACTAAACATTTCTTTTATTGAAATGAAAACATTTTTTAAATGAGTTGCCATGATGATGTGTCACAGATGAACAGTGAACCGTGAAACCATCCCAACAGGATCTTAAAATATTCAAATTTAGGGGCGCCTGGGTGGCGCAGTCGGTTAAGCGTCCGACTTCAGCCAGGTCACGATCTCGCAGTCCGTGAGTTCGAGCCCCGCGTCAGGCTCTGGGCTGATGGCTCAGAACCTGGAGCCTGTTTCCGATTCTGTGTCTCCCTCTCTCTCTGACCCTCCCCCGTTCATGCTCTGTCTCTCTCTGTCCCCAAAAAAATAAATAAACGTTGAAAAAAAATTAAAAAAAAAATCAAATTTAAAATGGTGGTACCAGAAATTTTTTTTGTTTTTAATTAGGAAAGCCAACCTAGATGCAAAATTCATATTGCAAAATTCTTTTTAATTTTTGATTTCCCTATCCCCTGCACTGCTGGCACTGATGGTTTTTCCTAAGGTGAGACAGTGGTTTGTTGAAAGATTTTGTTTGCTCTGGAAAAATTCTAAACTGAAAGCGCTGAGTGAGAGCAGCAGCGGCTCCCCTGGCATTACCTTGGGTTATAAAGTGAAGGAGACATTAATGCAAGCCCTGAAAGGTGCCGGAAGCAGAGTAGTCATTAATAAAAATTATGTCCAGAAAGTGACAGAAGGTGCTTTATTTTCCAGCCTGAGACAGGAGAATAGTTAAAAGGAAGAGGTGGTGAATTAATTATTTGCAAATGCTAGATGCTATATGTCATGTTAGGTATTCTAACGTTATGTTTTTGATCACAAGATATCTCATAACCTTCATTAATGTTGAAGTCATAGTGAGAAAATAACTTTTTTATTATTTTTTATGTTTATTGATTTATTCTTGAGAGAGAGAGAGCATGAACAGGGGAGGGGTAGACAGAGAGGGAGAGAGAGAGAAAGAGAGAGAGAGAGAGAGAGAGAACAGGGGAGGGGCAGAAAGAGAATCCCAAGCAGGCCCCGTGTTGTCAGTGCAGAGCCCAACGGGGTACTCAAACTCAGGAACTGTGAGATCTTGACACGAGCTGAAGTCAGAGGCTTAACTGACTGAGCCACCCAGGCACCCCAGAGGAAATAACTTTTTTAAATTGTGGCAAAATATATATAACATAAAACTTACCACTTTAGTCATTTTTAAGTATACAATTTGGCAGCATTAAATTACATTCACATTGTTGTACAATCAGCACCAGCATCCAGTTCCACAACTTTTTTCAGTTTTTTTGCAAGCTGAAACTTTATAACCATTAAACAATAACTCTCTATTCCTCCTTCTCCCGGCTTTTCCAACCATCATTCTATTTTTTGTCTTTTGTGTATCTGACCACTCAATGTACCTCCTGCAAATGGAATCCTACAACATCTGTCTTTTTGTGTCTGGCTTATTTCACTCAGCATGTTGTCCTCAAGGTTCATCCATGTTGTAGCATCTATCAGAATTTCATTCTTTTTTAAGGTTATGGTCATTTTGTTTATCCATTCATCCATGAGTGGATATTTGGTTGCTTCTTCTCCCTTCTGGTATTGTGAATAATGCTGCCATGAACATTAATACAAAAATATTTGTTCTAGTCCCTGCTTTCAGTTATTTTGGGTTTATACCCAGAAGTAGAATTGATGGATTGTACGATAACAATATATTTATCCTCTTAATTTTCAACTTAAATTGGAGGTAACTGTAGATTTTCCTTGGTTGAGAAAGATCAGCTCATGAATATCCATTCACTAGTCATAAGTCTCACAAAGGGACTTTTAAAATATCAATGAATAGTACAGACAAGACTTCTTCATATGCCAGGTCTGTGCTCACTGTCTGATTTTTACCGGACAGAAATTATTAGGAGCATTTCATTTTTCCACATCACTCTCCTATTTGTTCCCAAATACTTGACTCTCCATTTATTTATTTATTTATTTATTTATTTATTTATAATTTTTGAGATAAAGTGCAAGCAGGGAGGGGCAGAGAGAGAGGGAGAAAGAGAATTCCAGAGCCTGATGTGGGCTCGAATTCACAAACTGTGTGAGATGATGACCTGAGCTGTAATCAAGAGCTGGATGCTTAACCAACTGAGCCACAAGGCACCCCTTGACTCCTCTTTAATAGCAGCTACAATCCAAAAGAAAATGCTCAAAAAAAAAAAACAAAACAAACTTTCCATTGTGATGATATTCCATTTACCTACCTAACAGTACAGAAGATTATATAGATCTATTTTTCTGAGACAATACCATCTATCATTCCATTAATGATGATTCAGTTACATTGTAACTGAAGAGGTCTGTCATCAACATACTCATGAACCAATAATGTCTGCAGTTCTCTGTCTAAATATTAAATAATAGCTCCACATGTTTACCTATTTGTATAATAGGTGAATTTTGTTACAGGATTGGAAATTAGATAATGAGTTGGTATACTTCAAGGCACAGAATTTTTCCAAAGTTATAAGTATCCTGAAGCTAGGTAAGGTACATCAAGGTTTTTAAATATCTTTTATTTGTCTTCAAGATTTAAGTTCTAAGATCTTTTATCTTTTCCATTAATGAGAAATAAAAATTCCTTTTGAGCTAGTTTTCAAAGATTTTAACTGTCTTTTATATCCCTTCTGATCTCTATGACCCAACAATATATTAAAATAATGTTTTTAGTTTCCTTATTAGTGTAAAAATAATGCATAGTAGTTTTAGAAAATTTGGAAAATAGAAAAGTGTAAAGAATCACTTTGATAAATTATACACAATTTTAGAGTGCAGAAAAGCTCTCAACGAGCAAAAAAACCTCCAAAGGGAAAACTGATCTTTGTGGGTGAAAAGTTGTTAAAAGGAACAGTGTTTTGGATTAATTGAATGCACTTGAGTCTCTTTGTTTATAGTATATATTTCTAAATTTCTCATTTCTTCCTGCTGACTGCCTTTATCCACTGGTGCCCTGATAAAAAGTAGTCATTATAAGCCACGATATTCTTTTTTTAATGTTTATTGATTGATTTTGAGAGAAAGACAGAGGGAAAACATGAGTGGGGAAGGGGCAGAGAGAAAGAGGAGAGAGAGAGAGAGAGAGAGAGAGAGAGAGAGAGAGAGAATTCCAAGCAGGCTCTATGCTCAGTGCAAGCCTGACGCACGGGCTTGATCTCATGACTATGAGATCATGACCTGAACCAAAATCAAGAGTCCATCACTTAATCGACTGAGCCACCCACGCACTCCTATACACCACAATATTCTTTAAAAACTATCTTTATCATGTATATTCAACATCAAGAAATACATTGCTTAAAATGTCTTTTACTAAAATGGTTGGCTAGTTCATGATGGGCAGTGGCCATAAACTAGAGGCAAGTATCAGAACACCTTCAGTGCAATGACATTCTGTTGGTAAATGGCATCATCTCCATACTAGCAGCATTTAGAGTCACTAACGTGAGAAAGAATCAAATTACAACAGAGCCAAAAATCAAGAAGTCATGGAAAGTTAAGAGTGTCAGACCAAAGTGTCTAATAAATGGGTCAAGTAGTTAAAGATTAAGTGAGCTAATCTTTAAAGCTGGGAACTAAGATAAAAAATGAAATCATATAAGGATATTTAACCTGAGGCTTCCATTTAGTAGATGTAAAATTGGATTTGAATTGGATCAGAGAGAAATACTCTTAGGCTGATGGTATTACATCACGCAGAAGTCACTGTAAATAGAGAGACTGCCCTAGCCAAAAGCACGATCCAATGCCAGTTTGACAGGGAGTTCCCACAGAAACTCAAACATGAATAGAAACTGCCAAGTTATTACACCCAGACAACACCAGCTGATTATGCTTTTCTCACATGCAAAATGGTTGAGAAATAAATACTGAATGTAAAAACTCTTTAAAATGTTGATAAGTAGCCACTTAATCTCTTGTTTAGCTTAAAGTGACTTTTTTCCCCGAGACGTGTGTATTTATAGATATGCAATCTCATGATTCTGACTGGTAAAAATGTCCTAAATCCACTGACAGATCCAAAAACCCATTGCAGTTTGGTCAGGGGATCCTAATATGAATGTGTATTTCCTACACACATTCTTAAATTTATTAAGAAGGAGCAAAATCATATGCTCTAGCTTTTCTTTCAATATGTAAGAAGGCTTCAGTGAATGTTTTGAGTGAATAGTGAGATTAAAGAACAGTACGGAGAAGATATGGAACCATCAAGGTGTTTAGTTGCAAACTACAGAAACTAAATTTTTTCTAAGGAGAAAATGGATTCATTGCAAGAGTACCAAACAGCTCACAAAATTAACTAATGGCTGGAGACTTAAAGGTCAGGAAACAAGCCCCATCAAAGCAAGTTGATTCACGGGCAGAGGACACCTTGGGAACATCCTAGTTATTCTGGTTAGAAAACCACCATTATTGCTGTTCACAAATAGCCTCCAGGGTGTCGCTTCCCATACATTTTGCATAACTGTCCCCAAATTCTCTAAATTCCAGATATGAGGATCCAATTGATGATTCCCAGGCTTAAACTGACAAAGGGGGGTTGGCGAGAATTTGAAATATCCATCCCAACTTGCGTTTCCACAGTGAGAACCAAGGTCTTTAAAAATTCCCTCAAAATAGTCTTGGATGTTCATGGCCAAAAATGACAATAAGAGAAATAGTTATATTTATGTGTCCATATTATGTCCCAGACTTTGTTTTGAGTCTTTCATATGCACTACATTTTGAATCCTCATTATAACTTTTTTATGTCTCTGTGAAGTAATTATTTGCATTTGTTAGAAAACAAAACTGATCATAGGATTTGACTTACCCAAGTTCATATACCAAGTACACATTGTACCTGGGATAAGAAGCCAGGCAGGCTGGATTCAAGGTCTTCATACTAAGAACTAATCTATATTACTACATGCCCCAAATGCTTTCAAACATCTCCTTTCCCAGCTGGTTGTAATGCCTAAAGTTTCAAAGCATAGTTGTTGTTGTTTTTTTTTTTCAACGTTTATTTATTTTTGGGACAGAGAGAGACAGAGCATGAACGGGGGAGGGGCAGAGAGAGAGGGAGACACAGAATCGGAAACAGGGTCCAGGCTCTGAGCCATCAGCCCAGAGCCTGATGCGGGGCTCGAACTCACGGACCGCGAGATCGTGACCTGACTGAAGTCGGACGCCTAACCGACTGCGCCACCCAGGCGCCCCTCAAAGCATAGTTTTTATCCTTTGGGCTGTAATCTTCTAATAAGAATTTTTAGTGATCCTTTATTAATATATCAAAACATATGGTTCATCTATACTATGAAATATTTCTTAACATCTCAAGAAATAAAGAGGGGGCAGCTGGGTGGTTCAGTTGATTGATCAACTTTGACTCAGGTTCATGAGTTTGAGCCCTATATCGGGCTCATTGCTGTCAGCATAGATCCTACTTTGGATCCTCTGTCACCCTCTCTTTCTTCCCCTCCCCTTCTTGCTCTCTCTCTCTCTCTCAAAAATAAATACTTAAAAAAAAATAAAGGAGAATACCGTCAGTGGTATTATAATAGTGTTGTATGGTGACAGATGAGAGTTATACTGGTGGTGAACACCACATAACATACAGAGTTGTTGAATCACTAGGTTGTATACCTGAAACGAATGTACTATTGTGTGCCAATTATGCTTCAATTAAAAATAAATTAAAAAATAAAGAGGTAAAACTCATACTTCAAGACATATGGTTTTTTGTTTTCTTTTGTTTTTATGGTTTTTAATCAAAGAGTATTGGGGTGTTTGGGTGACTCAGTCAGTTGAGCATCCAATGCTTGATTTCAGCTCAAGTCATGATCATACGGTCGTGGCATTGAGCCCTGTGTGGAGCTGCATGCTGAACATGGAAACTGCTTAAGATTCTCTCTCTCTCCCCCTCTGCCCCTCTATCCTGCTCTCTCTCTCTCTCTCTCTGAAATTAAAGAAAAAAGTATTATATTGTGATGGTGATATTAAGAAAATAAGACTTATGTATATAAAAACATATTTATATGTAAATATAAAAACATTTATATATATAAAGGAGGCCAGAAAGATGAACATGAAACTATTGATACGGGAATGGGGGTGAACGGGTAGATGTTCATTTTTACTTTATGTAGTTCCATGCAGTATGAATTATTTAAAAAGGGCAAATTTGTTTATAGCTTTTATAATTTAAAAACTAAAATATATAATATAAATATATAATATAAATGTACATACATATATACATATACAATAGTTCCTATTTCTATGAAGGGAAGCACTTTTTCTAGGATGTGATAATACATTGTGATAATACATGAGAGACTAGATAGAAGAGACCCAAGATTGGTTGGTGAGTCAAAGAAAAAGAACGACAGTTTCAGAGTCAGACAGACTTGCATTTTAATTTGGGTCCTGGAATTTTCTAAATGGTATTAGACTTCAGAAGTCATTTTGTTTTTTGGTTTTTCTATTTGTACAATGATAATAAGAAACAAACCTACCTTGCTGGAATGTTTTAAGGATTATAATTAGCATGTGTAAAGAGCCTGGCAGGTATCAGGTGCCAGTAGATGTTAAAAAGGCCACCAAACACTTACTCTAAAGACGCATTAGTGCCTGAAGCTCAGCAAGCTGAGACACGTTGATAAAATGTGGTGGGGAGAGAGACCAAGTTCTGGAAGGGGAAAAAAAAAAAAAGAAAGAAAAAGGCCTGTTGTATTTTTGGGGAAGATCTTCGGTTTCAACTTTATCTTTGAAAAACAGCTTGCTCAAGGCCATGCCTGGTTTCTATGACTTCCCTTTCATTTAAGCTGTATACTCCCTTGGGCCCAACGGCCAGCATACTAATAGGGTGATCTCCCTGGAACCCAGATGCAAATTTCTGTCCCCTGCCTTCCTCCTCTATCTCCTCCTTCTCTTTTGTTCTTTATATTAATTTTGTACAGTGGGATAGGAGCTAACACACTCATTTTATTAATGAATTTAGGGAAACATGTTTGGGATCTAATCCTTTCTTGGCAAGACTGTGGAGAATGAATATGTTTAAACATTAAAACTCTTCTCTACCTTAACCAAGTAACGGTGGTTAACATCATCAGTAATAAAACATATCAATATCATGTACTCTCTGATATAATAGGATGAGAAGAGCATTTCCTCTCTGTAGTAGTTAACCCTAAAGTCCATAACCCCAAGCTAATCATGAGCAAACATCAGAAAAACCCAAGTTGAAGAGCATCTTACAAAAGAGCTGACCGGTGCTCCTCAAAACCATCAAGGTCAAGCAAGACAAGGAGCAACTGAGAAACTGTCACAGATTGCAGGAGACCGAGAAGCCATGACGACTAAATGCAACATGGATCCTGGATCAAACCCTGGAACAGAAACAGGACAGGACACTAGTGATAATGTCTGGAGTTTAGTTAATATTTTACTAGTGGTCATTTCCTGGTTGTAGTCAGTATACTATGATTATGTTAAATATTAACATTAGAAGAAGCAGGATGAAAGGTAATAAGGAACTCTGTGTTATCTTTGCAACTCTTGTAAACATAAAATCATTCAATATAAATGATTTAAAAATCTTTTCTGATTCCTAATGTTGATAGGATATCACCATTTTGATGACCTTATTATTTAAATAGTATCTTCATTTTTACAATTTATTGTACTTTGATACAGAAGTTTCAAATTTTTGTAAGAAAAAAAAAACCCTGCCCCATACATTTGTCACCTTGATAGCTCTTTAATAACTTAGATTTCTCATCTCTTTATGATTTATAAAGTGCCTTCATATATGCTCTCTCACCTAGTCTTTACAATAGCTGCTTAAGATGGATGAGAATTCCCACTGCCACATTAAGGATGAAAAAAAAAATAGTGACAGAGACAGTTTAAGAGATCCATTTTTTGGTATATGAGTTAGTGACAAAGCCTTGTCAAGAACCTGGATCAGTGCAATTCAATGACACTTAAAAAATTACCTGATAAGCAAAGAATCTTAATAGACATTATTTCAGGTAGGAATTACAAATGGCCAAACAGACATGAAAAGATGTTCAACATTGTTCATCCTGAGGAAAATGCAAAACAAAACCACAATGACATACCGCTTCATACCTGCTACATCAAAAAGTCAGATAACAGCAAATGTTGGTGAGGATGTACAGAAATCAGAACCCTCATACACTGCTGGTAGAAATATCAAATGGTACAGCCACTTTGGAAAACAGTCTTGAAGTTCCTCAAACTAATCATGGAATTATCATGTGACCTAGAAATGCCACCCCTCAAAGTATACCCCAAAAGAAATGAAAACATGTTTACACCAAAAACCAGTACATGACTGTTCATAGCAGCATTATTCAGAATAGCCATAAGTTGGAAACAATCAAAATCTCTGTCGGTGGAAAAACAGATAAACAAAATATGGGACAGCCACACAATGGAATATGAATTGGTCATGGGAAGGAATGAAGTACTGAAATATGCTGTAGCATAAGTGAACCTTGAAAATATTGTGCTAAGAAAAGAAGCCAGTCACAAAAGTCTTCACACTATGATTCCACTCATATGAAAGTCCAGAATAGGGAAATCAATAGAGAAAGAAAGTAGATTGGTGGTTGCTTGGAGCTGGAAACAGAGTGTGGAGATAAAAGGGTGATTGCTAAAAGTGTATGGGATTCTTTTTGAGGTGATAAATTGTTCTAAAATTGACTGTGGTGATGGTTGTTTGGTGAATATACTAAAAACTATTAAATTGTACACTTTTCTGGGGGAGGGGGAGAGCACACACACACATGAGAGTGAGCAGGGGAGAGGGAGGGGGCAGAGAGAGAGGGAGAGAGAGAGAACCCGAAGCGGGCTCCACAATCAGCCAGGAGACTGATTCAGGACTGCATCCCACCACACTGGGATCATGACCTGAGCCGAAACCAACAGTCAGACATTTAACCAACTGAGCCACCTAGGCACCCCAAGTTGTACACTTTAAATCAGTGAATTGTGTGGAATATGAATTATATCGCAATGAAGCTGTTTAAATAAATTAAAATTTTAAAAAAGGTCAGGCCAGACATAAAAAAAAATGAATAAAATGGCTGTCTTCTCTTACGAGGTTCAAATCTAGTAGAGGAGAGGAAAGATAATAGCAAATACTCATGTTAAAGCTGTTGCCCTGGACCTAATTCTTAAACCAGGATTTTTTTTTCCCCCACCACATAATATAAGTCATCCAGTTAGGTAGGTCAGGCACTTTTCAAACCAGGGAAGCACTTTACATACTACATGTAAGATCATTTCTTCAATCTAACACCAGACCAAGAGAACAGTAAAAGGAGGAGACACTAGTCATGCACTTAATGAAAAGCTTATCTCAACAATAATCTTGGAACTTTTACATCTGCATCCCACCTTTGCTATAGGCAAGATCTCTCACTCTGAACATTCGGGAAATGTGAATAGCAAGGAGTGACCCACTCAAAAGGGGAATGTGTTTATAGAATGTCAATGATGGCTCAACACTTTTACGTGATAACAATCAGATTTGAAGATTCTTTGTGCCTGACCATACGTTGATGATGAGATTTGTCCATTTAATATGTGGGGGGAGGGGGGAGGAGTAATTCATGTTAGTGATCCCCAATCTTTCCATAGAAAAACTACATTAAGTAAACATGTAAACAAATTTAAAAATATGTAATATGGACTGTAAATGTATATACAGCATTCCCCAAAGAATAGAGATGTAGCTTCCATATCTTTTGACTTGGAAAGTACATAAGACCCATTTTTTTCTCAGTCTATGAATTTTGAAGTTCATGTTGATTTTAATATTCTACAAGAAAGCCACTACATCTTAAGGACAAAGTTTGGGGGCATCTACTGAATAACTATATGCAAATACAAAACATTCTCTGTCATCTAAATCTATCCTGGTTGGGAAAAAGAGTGCTCCAAGTAAGAAGTTTGATATCTATCTTAATTTGATAGCACTTTCTAAATTGAAATAAATTGTAGAATAAAATACAATAAGCAAAAAACAGAGCTAAAATAAAAAATCCTTTCTTTGATATTTCAGATGTTTCTTTGATATTTTCAGTACCTTGAGACCAGTGTGAACATAAATTATCTTACATAAAAAAAACAAAATGGAATAGCTGAAAGAAGGGAAATTTAGGATATTTCTCAAACCTTTATTTGGCCTTCTCTGCCTTCTACCTGCTGTGTAACATTGAGCAAGTTGCATAAACTCTATGGGCCTCAAATTTATCATTTCTATAGAGTTTTCTTCTAACCTGGCAAAATTTCATTTACTGTCTTTGCTAGTGATCATCACTTCATAGACTCTCTAGCTATTATATATTATGCAAAGCTGGTCATATGAGGGGGTATGGAATCAAATTGTCTAAGAAGTACATGGTCTCCTAGGAAGATTTTGACTAATATTCCTCTGTTTCCTGGGATTCAGAGTTAAGGAGATTTATTGTTATAAACGAAGGTGTCTGTGAGAATTACCAGGAACAAGAAATGATAAGGAGACTCGTGGGGCACCTTGGTGGCTCAGTCAGTTAAGCATTCTCTCGATTTCGTCTCAGGTCATGATCTCACAGTTTGTGAGTTCAAGCCTCGAGTTGGGCTCCTCACCGACAGCTTGGAGACTGTTTGGGATTCTCTCTCTCTCTCTCTCTCTCTCTCTCTCTCTCTCTTTCTCTCTCTCTCTCTCCTCCCCTGCTTGTACAAGCTCCTTCTCTCTCTCAAAATAAATAAACAAACTTAAAAAAAAAAAAGGAAATGATAAGGAGACTCATAAGGTAAAATTACATTGAAGAAAAGGGGAAGTAAGATCTAAGTTAGAACAGACATTTTTAACCTGGGGCCTCAGGAATAGAATTCATGTTCATACATTTGAATAGGGAAAAATGCATTTAACTGATTTTAGTATTTCCATTGTAAATATACAATGCGGTTTTATGATTTTGTGACCAATAGAAATCACAGATAATTTTCTCTCATATTATACTTTTTCTAAATATCTTAAAATGAGTAACAATTAATAACACTCATTACTCTTATTTTTAAATTATATTAGTTAGTAGAAATGCCACTGAATCTGTTTCCTTTGTGCAATATAAAGAAGTGTATACATCAGACTTTTGGATTTTATTATATTTTGATTACATATTTATTATATTTTATTATATTTTGATCAACAAATTTCAGTGTAACTAGTTTCCTTAGTAATTCTATGTATTTTATTTTGTACCTTTAAGAAATATTTTGAGAAGAGATCCAGAGGCTTCAGCAAGCTGTTCAAAGTGTCCATAGCACTAAGACATGTTACGAACCCCTGGCTTAAAAGCCTAAACTCTTGGACAGCTACTTTGGGTATGCTGGGGCTCACTCCTCTGGTCCTATAACCCAACTCAGTAGTAGTTATCTAGGAAATAATACTGAACACAGTCATGCAGGCTATGAGAAACCCATAGAGGAGAGCACAGGGCCCCCCAACAATAGCCTTAAAAAGGTGGAAAGAACCTTTATGGGAATGAGAAGAACTTTTTCTTCCAATCTGCACTTGGGAAGAGAAGCTGAACTGACCGTCCCATTAGATGAAAAAAAGCCCATGGTCTCTTTTGGGAAATAAAACATTAGAGAAGCACCACAAGGCAATCACTGGACTTCATATCAGTGTGGCAGTTGGGTGCCTGAGTAACAATTTAAATATTTTAACTCAGTAGAGAAAGTTATATTTGTGAAATAGAGAAATATATCCAATTGTGGTGGGACCCAATGCAGTGGATAAATAGGCACCTAACTGAGTCGAGAATACAGAAAATGCTGAAAACCTTTTAGCACTTTTGTCTTCCAATGTCCCCCTGTTGTGGATCCACATAAACGGAGAGACAGACAATTTAAGAGCAGTAGTGGTCCTGTTTCAATCAGTTTTTGCTAACAAAAATAACAAAACTCAAATTAAAGTTCTTAATAATAACTGTTATCCCATTTTACATGTATTCAGGAATTAAGATAAAGAAATTATGTCACTTTTCTAAAGCCTCACAGCAAGTTAAGGATCAACCTAGGATGAGGACAGGGCTTACCCATTAGAGAGAGTTGTCTCCAGTCATTTACACTAATCCTAATCTCCAGCCTGTTCTCTTTGTGGTTAAACCCTGTCAGGAGAGACTTTTCTAAAAGCTGTTATGACATTTAAGGTCACACTACTTTGGGCCTTGTTTCCATATACGCCTGATCTTTGGTCTTTCCATGTGTCATAGTTTGAGCTTGACACTCAGTTTTGCTCAAGCCGCAGAGATCCTGACGATGAGCCCTTACTGACTAGAATATTAAGAGCAAATAGCAATAGTGTAGTTTAACTGTTGGGAATTCTTATATATCCATAAATGCAGTTTATTAGGGTAAGGTTGTCCCTATCTCCCTCCCTCACACCACCTGGACTGCCTTCTGAGTTTTCTTCCTCCTTCAAAATTTCTTCTAATTTAATTAACTCAACTGATATTTATGGATTGTCCACTGTGTGCTTGGCACAGTATTGACTCTGGAAAACAAATAATGGGCTAAGGAGACAATAGCTTTTGTCCTCAGGGAGCAACAGGGCCGTGGGGGAGATAGCCATTTTTAAAATGTAATAAAAAAAAAAACAAACACTACGGAAACATAGCACACACAACCCACTATAAGAAGTGCCATGAAAGAGAAGATCACAATTTAATGAGATCTACTGGTGAGAACCTGGGCTCAAATGGGAGATTGAGGAAGGCTTTGTTGAGAAAGTAACTTTTTATCTGAGAACTGAAGGCTGATAAGTGTGAGGTATGGGGAAAAAATATGTGAAAACGATGTTCCATTTAGAGCAGTTTGAGCAAAGAGCTAAAAGAAAAAAATAACTATTTTCCCAGATTGTATGTGATTCAGCTTATTTCAGTGCAAAGGTTCAGAAGACGGGAAACAGTTCTGAACTCCTCAATGGCCAATACTCCAATATAGCTACTATATTATCATTTTTAAATAGTTTAAAGCCACATTGCTTTATGGTATTGTTTAGCTCTTCTCACAATTTATACTTTGTTACTTGGTTTTTTACAACCTGGTGTGTAGTTTATCAACATAAATACTTTGCATTAATGATTTGCTTGAGTTCTGATGAATGCTCTTTGGGCCTCTCAAAAACCAGAAATCGAAGTGTGGAATAGACACATGTATTCCCATAGCTAAGTATGTGAACCCACTCCTGGTACCAGCCTATAAGGAACAATGGACATGGCCACTTCCCAAATCTTTGGATTGTAGATTTATAAAATGTCAAAATCACTTAGTCCTAATATCTCATGTTCTCTTGTAGACAAACAGAGCAGAAAAACAAAAACAAAACAAAAAATAAACTTGCTGCTTTCTTTTGTAAACATTTGTTGTGACATACGATTTGGCCTAGCAGTCATTTGCACTTCTATTCTGAATAGAATCTTTTGACAATGGGACTCACCAAAGGAATTTTATTTTACTGCTAGCCCTAAGTTCTCAAAGTTCTCGATACTGCTACAAGAACAATTTCAGGATAGAGTCAAGAACTATCATGGTATTTTTTAATTGCTTGCCATCTTATGCTAATCCTTCTATCTGTATTATTAATAAAGCCTATTTTTTTTTAAATTTTTAAAACGTTTATTCATTTTTGAGAGACAGAGAGAGACAGAGCATGAGCGGGGGAGGGGCAGAGAGAGGGAGACACAGAATCTGAAACAGGCTCCAGGCTCTGAGCTGTCAGCACAGAGCCTGCCGCGGGGCTTGAATTCACAAACTGCGAGATCCTGACCTGAGCCAAAGTCGGACACTCAACCAACTGAGCCACCCACGTGCCCAGAGCCTATTTATTTTTTAATGTCCTCATCAATATCATTTTATGTGCTAGTGTTCTTAGCTCAAGACCAAATAAATTGCTGCCTTATGTATGTTCCCTAATACTTTTATAACCACTATTATATTACCTGTTTTTATACAATCATTTGCTTATATTTCTGGAAGTTAATAGACCCATTCTATATTCTTTTAGTTCTATGTCTCCTACAGAGCCTAGCTCAGTGCCTGCCATACAATAAGCACTGAAGAAGTAAATAAGATTCTAGACACTTCTGTGCAATAGATCATTTCCTTCACCTGGCTTCTTCCAATCTACATTGTATGTTATTCAAACTAGCATTCAGAATAATCTGATTACAGAGCATAATTCTCCCCAAGAAGTGGGGGTGTTTTCATCAGTCTCGCCCATTTTTTTTCTTGCAATGTCATTGGAGTGAGTTGAACAGACAGCCTGATTCCACACAGAGAGCAGTCTTATCAACCTCCCACAGCCTGTGAAGCCCTCAGTGTGCCTCTGTCCTTTTCCACAAACATGAAGCTCAAATTCCCTGTGGTGGCCATCGTCTTGGAGGTTGCCATGATTATTTTATTTGGATACTTTGTCGAGTATGAAACGGAGCAGATCAATCTCCAGCAACCCAACACCACCAACTCAACAAAAGTGGACAGATTTCTTGAGTTACATTCTCGTGAGTAGGCAATCTACTTCTTATTATACATTTTGGGGTTTTTAGAATGTGAACCCATTTGGGGGACTTAGAATGTGAACTCTTTGAATTCTGTAACCACTGGAGTGCCACATTGGAACACCCTATAGAACTTATGATACTTATGAGTGCTGAGGGTATTATTATAAGTTTGTGCTGAGGTATCTGGTCCATGGCAATGGTCTCTGTAGTTAATGTGTTTGGACAGAATCTGAGACTATTAAAATATCAGCACAAGAAGGCAAAAATTAAAATAATTGGTCAATCTTTTGTGTTAACTCTATCTGCTAAATGACGTTAATTTTCCCTTAAATTGATCCCTAGTTTTGTAAGGTATAAAAAATATCACCCACACCCCACAAAACAACAACACAACAACAGAGTCAAAAGTAATTTTCAAGGAGAGAGTAGAAGCAAAGTGAAGTATTAAGAAGGGAACATGGATTTCATGTGGGGGCCCTAAGGTATAAGAAGTGGTGTTATCAATGGTATAGGAAGTAAACGGATGTACTCTGGGTTTTATAATGCTCTAAAAGGAAAGTAATTTGTTCCTTAGCAATGGGAAACAAGTGTGAGCACCTAACATATTTTAAAAGCAGAATCCTTCCTCCGGAATGGTAGCTGATGAAAAGAAGGTATATAGTTTCAAGTTTGACAGGGAAGGCTATGAAATAGTTAATATAACGTTAATAACTACTGTTAACTGACTGCCCATTATGAGCCAGGCATATTCATTACATCATTAACCAGGCAGGGAGGTGATAATATATCCCTATTATATACATTGTATTTTTTTTAATAAGGCACACATAAATTTTTTATTAATTTATTAATGATTAAATCTATTAATTTATTAAATGTTTAAAATAGTAGCAATGTTTATTAAAGTTCTATAGCATATATCTAAGCTTTTTAAAGACCATATGACATTCATTCCCTCATTGCAACATTTTTTGAGGAAGTTTATATAACAGGGAGTATTCTCATGCAGACATCATGACCTACCACTGCTAAATGACTCAGCCATAGTACCGCCGGATAAAACATTTTGTGGAATAGCCCTAAAAGCCACATGATTATGGTTACACATACATATTTTTTGTTCTACATTTTCTACATTTTTCCCTACATTTCAAATTGACTCACACAAAACTTAGGTGACAGCGTAAGTCATTAGAGAGAAGATTATTTAACATTCACTTATTAAGAAATGTTCAAGTCAGACCCTTGGGGGTACCTGCCTCGTACCGTGTGAATTGCACCAAGTGGGGGGATTCCAGTATGGGGAAGGCTCTGCTTCTGCATGAGGAACTCAACCTGTGTTACAACAGTTCTCAGATGCAGTGTGGCAAAAGTTATGAGTTTTTCACAAATAGGTGAAGCAGAATATTAATTTATATTTTAAGTAAAGTCAATTAGATATGAGTTGATTCATCGCTTGCATCCTGCTATGCTTTTCTGCATAGTGGGGCAATACATGGTGTCACACAGCCCATCCCAAGGCACAGCCACGGAAGTCTGTGGCACATCTGAATATCATGTTTCATGTCCTGAATGACTCCATAGACACTCATTTGAGAAACAAGCTGCACTCTATGATTTTTTGGCCTTCATGGCTCCTGGCAAAGTATTGGTCACACTGCTGAAGCAAATAATTTGACAAGGAGTGAAGTTCTACTGTGACTGTCTGCTAATCCTTGTTAACATATAGACAGAGCAGAGAAAAGGAGAGTTTAAGGAGAAGGCCCTTTGAGGCCTGTCAACATTTTATTAGAGATTCTGCAGACACACATCTTTAATATCTATGGGACATTAAAGCCATGTCCATGATCGTTTTGTACTGTTACATTAAAATCCATTGGTCTCTCTTGCACTTTTTTTTTTGTAATTTTTTTTTTGTTTTGAGAGACAGAGAGAGACATAGCATGAGTGGGGGAAGGGCAGAGAGAGGGAGACACAGAATCTGAAGAAGGCTCCACGCTCTGAGCTGTCAGCACAGAGCCCGAAGAGGGGCTTAAACTCACGAACTCTGAGATCATGACCTGAGCTGAAGTCAGACGCTGAACCTTAACCGACTGAGCCACCCAGGTGCCCCTCTCTTGCACTTTCAGTAGAGCTTTTACCAAGGTGAGATCTTGTTATAGTGTGCATCAATCATTTGAAAAATACTCATTCACAGTTATGCAAATATTCCAAACCTGGACATACTTCATCATATAATAACAGAAGAGGATACTTGTTAATATCACCAACAGTCTCACCAGAAAACCCTTGAGAACTATCAGGAAGCTGATAAGCTCATAGTGGCAGACACAAACTTTGAAATTCTAAATTTTTTTTAAGTCAAAATGTATTCCTGGCAACAAATACTGTCGATTCTTTTCACTGAAAGGACAGCCTCCCCTCATTCATTTTTTAGACAATGTCAATACCTGTCTGAAAAACCATAGTTTATGTCAGTCTTTATTTCAAGTAAAAATAGAGTTCCATAAAAAAAAAAATTGCTCATTCAGTTGGTACTCAAACAATAACAAAAGTGCCATTTTTCTGAGATGACCACATGTCTTCAGCAGTGCTTTATGTACAATTGCATTTCAGCACACTCTCATACAGAATAGGAAAAGGACACATAGAAGGAGTTCAGTAGTGAAATTAATAATTTTTGCTGCTTCATAAAAGAATTCCTAATTAAAACCTGCATTTTTGGGGTGCCTGCGTGGCTCAGTCAGTTGAGCATCTGATTCTTGATTTCACCTCAGGTCATGATGCCAGGGTCAGGGTCAAGTCCTCCACCCCCCTCCCACCCCTGTCAGGCTCCACTGAGTGTATGGCCTGCTTAGGATTCTGTCTTTCTCTTTCCCTCTCCCTCTCTCCCCCTCTTCCCTGCTTCCCTACTTGCACACTCTCTCTCTCTCTCTTAAGAAAGAAAGAAAGAAAGAAAGAGAAAGAAAGAAAGAAAGAAAGAAAGAAAGAAAGAAAGAAACCTACTTTTTTTCCTGCAAGTGAGTGGTCATTAAGAATACCATGAGGTGGGTGATGGGTATTGAGGAGGGCACCTTTTGGGATGAGCACTGGGTGTTGTATGGAAACCAATTTGACAATAAATTTCATATATTGAAAAAAAAAAGAATACAATGAGAAGGGGTGCCTGGGTAGCTCAGTCAGTTAGAGTCTGACTTCAGCTCAGGTCATGATCTCAGAGTTCATGAGTTCAAGCCCCACATCAGGCTCTGTGCTGACAGTTCAGAGCCTGGAGGCTGCTTCAGATTCTGTGTCTCCCTCTCTCTCTGTCCCACTCATGCTCTGTCTCTCTTTGTCTATCAAAAACAAATAAACATTAAAATTTTTTAAAAAAAAATAAAAAAGAATCCCACGACAACCAGCACACTTTGATGCCACTGCTTTCACCCAGGCTAAAGTGCCTGTAGTTTTACGTATATTTATTTCACCTTCTCTGGAAATATTAGCGCACACACACACAAAAAACAAATTATACTGTAGAATTATCATGAAAATAGTTTTCACCTCTCAGATTCCCTAAAAGTGTCTCTCAAACCCCCAGATGTCTGCAGATCACACTTTGAGAACCACTGAAGATATAGGTAAACTGACAAAGGATATACACAGCACTAGACATTATTTTATGAATTTCCATACCAGTAATGGATTAAGTACAATGATTTATTTTTAAAAATCTACATTTAAGAATTCGTTTCTATATTTACTCAGATACTATTCAGTTCATTTATTACCAAAAGATTCAGCAAATCTAGATATGTTATAGGCAAAGAGTAACTAATTTGTGCAGTGTAAATGATTCCTAAAGAATTGCGTGCTGTTACTCTAAGTGTTACCTGGAATTGTTACTATTCCTGAATTAACATACTGTCTGTAGTTTGTAACCTAACAGTAAGATATCAGCCTCCAATAGAACCCTGTGTGTTGCCTTTGATTGAATAGTTTTTGTGTACTGGAAAGGACTGGAAGCGATGGGCACAAATAAAACCCAAACCCTAGTAGTTAAATACCATTCCCCACTCAGAGGTGCACTGGAGAAATTGTTGGTTCAAGGTCAGGGTGAAGAAAGACAAGGTAAGCCAAGGGTGTAACAGCTAATGGGAGGATGCCAAAAGAACACAGGACCCTGTTTGAAGCAGCACCAACTAGACAAGTTGGGGATAAATAGAGAGTTAAAAATAATAATCAGGTGGTAATAGTAACTCATTGAAATAAAGATAAAGGAGCCAATGAACCCATAGAAATATTCCCCAAAGCAGGTAAGGGGAGAAAGAGGAAACTCTTCCTCACAAAAGAATGCCACCTAATTAATACAAAAGGAATAATAGATATAGAAAATTATAATTTTAAAATTAAAAATGTAATAATTGATTCCAGCAAGACTCTTCAAGGAATGCAAGAACCACTACGTAAAGTTACTGGAGAACACACATTTGAAAGAATTGCCCCACAGACTATTTATCCTTTACAGGGCATAAGGTACATTTATGGTGAAGAGATCTGGCAGAACAGTCTTAACCACGTGGTCAAATTTACCATCACCAATAATAGGACAAAATTTATGCGCCACCAGGTGTGGTACAATGGGAAGTACACAGCACTATCTGTAGAATATTCTTCCCAGAATATTTAGTCTCATTCTAATTATGGCGAAACAGTCAAACAAATCCAAATTGTGGGACATTCTATGTAAAAGACAGAACAACACCACCAATAAAAATCATGTGGGAAAACCGATCAAAATTAAAGAAAAATGAAGACACATGACAAATAAACAAACAAAAAAAAAAGAATGACAGTTGAATGGATAATGAGTTAAAAATCCTATAAAAGAACAATTTGGGTACAGTTGGGGAAATTTGAATATAGATACTGTATTAGATAATATTATTGTATTGATGTCATATTTCTTGGATGTGAGGATGGTGTTATGGTTATTTAGGAAACTCATGCTAAAGAGGTTGGGGGCAAAATGTCATCCTACTTTCAAATGGCTTAGGAAAAAAAAAATATATATATATATCTGATGAGAGAGAGAGAGAGAACAAATATAGAAAATAGGAACAACTGATAAATCTAGGTGAATAGTACATAGATGTTCATTGTACTATTTTTCTAAATATTTGAAATATGTGAAATTAAAATATTTGGGAGGTGGGGAGTAAAGATGCCACCCTAAGGATACCTTCTTCTCAGAAAACATGAGTTTAGAATATAATCCCAGTGGTTCCAAGGACTGGAACTCTAGAAGAGCAAAAAAGTTACATGCCTGGCAAACACCATGCCAGCCCTTAACCGTTAAAAAACAAAACAAAACAAGAAAGCCACCAGTTCTAATTGGCCAGCTGAACAATTTTCACCACTTGATCGAGAAAAACAATTTTTCTGAATAAGGTCCTGATGGTCCCAGTCAGACAAATTCTCAATGGTCCTTACCAGTGATCCATTTATTCCTGCTTATCTGAGGCATTTCCTGAAAAGGTACAGGTGCCAGACTTTCTGCTGGGGTCTGTTAGCCACATCATGATTACTGCCTTCACACTTGGATTCACTTTCTCTTGAAAGAGTGCCTAATTGGCAGTGCTTGCTCAATACTCTATTTGAATAAATGGCATGCAAGCAGATAGAATCACAAAACAAACACATAAGCAAAGAAAATAAAATAAGGGAGGGTATGCGCCATGTTATAGCTGTGACCAGTAACACTGTGCAGACGATCTGGTTCTTGAAGGGTGTATAGAAGTTTGTCAGGTAAAGAAGCGTTGGGTTTGGGATGGAGAGGACATTCGAGGCAACAGCCATATGTAGGAAATAGAAGGAAAGGAGGGGTCTGATTCATTCATTTGGTGCTAGTGGTGGTAGAAAGTGAGTTGGAATCATCGGTTGTATTTTAAATATGTTGAGTTATCAGAGCTTGCAAGATATCCTAACACAAGATAAAGGTGGATGTAAAACAGAACAAAAATATCAGACATTGTCACATTTACTGGGGAGACAAAAATCACACTCTACTGAGAATATGTGATTCAGACAAGTCTTGGCAATTCTTAAAACCTGTTGGAAGACTTTACAAAAGTTCAATCTCCTTTTCTTCTACAGAGAATACTTTATTCCTTTGATGGCCTTCTTACAACATAGAACTAATCTCATGGCCCTCCCTCCAGTCCCCACCCACAAAATCTTAGAGAAGGATAAAAGGTAATACATAATCCTAATTGTTTATAGCTCTTTCTTAACCATACTTTTTATACAGAATCATGATGTCAAGAGTTTACACAACTTTGTGAGCTCTCTATAGCAACTTAAATAATAGATGAGGTTCTTAAGCCCCCTTGTGGCGAAAAGCAAGAATAAGCTTTGAGGGGAAAAAACCATCTGAGCACACAGTTAATATATATGGTCACTTAATACTTCAAAAACCAAACAGGTTCATGTTAGTTGACCATTGCCCATCAACAGGTCTTGTAAAGCCCCAATCCCAAAGTTGTCTGGGTATATATGAGATGAGGGTGGTCAGCCAAAACGCTGGCATAGGTGAAATAGTCATCAATCTGCCTTATCCAACTAGGACTGCACAGCATTCTTCTCTCTGGTGCAGGCTACCCCAGGAAAAGGCTGTGACCTTGACAAGAATATTTTCCAGAGAGAATTGAGAGCTTAAGACTCTCATGTAGCAGGACTCCCTACATCCAGGGAAATGGAAAAATAAATTCTCCATTTCTAAAGGAGGTATCTGGGCAGTGTATCACAGCATCTCCTACAGCAGACAAACCTGAGTGCCATCGTCTCCCAACCTCAATCACACTGTTTCCTGAGCCTAATGGTAGGACAGAGGTAGAAAGAGCCAAAGGGTAGTAACATGTCTCTGAGACCCTGGAAGGCCAACACTCTGCCTTCATTATTTTTCTGTTAATCCCTACAGTGCTCAATGCATAGAGGAATTGGTGGAGTCAGGCCTGGATTCAAATTTTAAGCCCACCCTTCAGATGAATTAATTGGATTCTAACATCAGTTTCCTCTGAGATATATTTTTTAGGAATGTCCTCTCTCATGCCTATTTTCACTTAAACCCCTGGCCACAATGATTAATGTTTTCTTTTTGTCTCTCTGTTTTTATATGTTTTCTTTTTGTTTTCTTTAAATGTTTTCTTTTTGTCTCTCTGTTTTTATATTTGTGCCCAATTTGACCTCAGTTTGCTTTGTGTATCTATTAGGTTGAACCACAAGAAATTGCCAATACTTTAATCATTTTCATTGATAATTTTAATGCAAAAATTTCCATTTCATGGGATTCAACCAAATGCATGTCTCGCTAATGAACCTATCCCTTTCTTGAGGGAAAAGCCTATGTTTCCACTATCTCATATTTGATCATATGTTTTATTTGTTTTTGATCCTATGTTTTATTTATATAGTGCTCTACTGCACACTCCTTCCCACACAGGTTATCTCACACAGAGTTCTCTGTGAAACAGGGCCTTTTCAGTATTGCAGATGAAAATACTGAAGCTCAGAGAGAGTAAGTGACTTGCCCAAAGTCACACAATCATGTAATAGAACTGGGGGACCCTAGCTTACATTTCCAAACACTAAGTAAAGTATTTGCTCCTCGAGAGGATACAGCATTTTTTTTTTTTTTTTTTTTTTTGCTTTGGCTTAGAAAGTGCTAACAAAGACATTATCATACTGGACTTCAACAATAATCTGGTACTATTATACAGATTTGATCATTGGAGACTGAAGCTCATTCATTTAGTCATTATTGCCTCTTATCTTATAGGCAGATTTTTATGCCAAATCCTGGAGAGCAAAAGATGAATATGTTCTAATCCCTTCAGTCAAGAAACTCAAAATCTGGTGCAGGATATAAACACCTCATCAAGGAACTCTTACAGGGTGCATGCCAAATATATGCTAACACAGTGTGGCAAATGTTAAAGTTGAAGTATGTACAGAATGCTGTGTGGAAGAGGAAATATTAGTTTTCCCTGGGAGTACTAGGAAGGTCTGCAAGAGCGGGTGATGTTTGCATTGTTCTGTGCAAAGTTTTCCTCAGGTAGAAAGGAATGGAAAACTCTTCAGGGAAAGGATGAAAGGCACACGGGTATGAGAGCACATAGTATTCCAAGAAAAACTTGAATAGTTACCCAAGGTTTCATGATTGATAAGGAGCCAAGCTGGCACTGAGACCCAGCCTTTGGCTGCCCAGTTAATGCTGTCTCTTTGCAGTGTTTTACGTAAAGGATGTAAAATTTAATAAATGGGGTATTTCATGATGTAACATTTTCTTAGTTCTCCCTTAACACAGAATTTTTTTCCGATACTTTTTTTTTTTTTTTTTTTTGCAGTGTTCCAAGATGTACATGTAATGATATTTGTTGGGTTTGGCTTCCTCATGACCTTCCTGAAAAATTATGGCTTCAGTAGTGTGGGCATCAATCTACTCATTGCTGCTTTGGGCCTCCAATGGGGCACTTTTATGTGGGGGATCGTGCACAACCATGGACAGAAAATTCACATTGGAATCAAAAAGTGAGCATCCCTTATTTTTCAACCATTGTGTTTTCAGAGCAATTGTTTCTCTGCTTAGTCTCTTGTCAGTAAGCCTCTGAACCAGCTGGCACATTGTCCCCCTTAGACAAGAGAAGAATATTGGGATCTTAGGATGCGAATCAACACCTTGCTGTACTGAGCAGGGTCATACATTCGTGTCTATATCTTCTCCAGTTTGACTTTAAAGATAAGATAAATCCCCTTTCATAAAAACATTATTCCTTCCATCTCAGCTACAGGGGGCAAAAATCCTCCATTAGCTACTTTTCTATATTTACATTTTGAAAGGTAAACACTGTAGAAAGTAATTCATTTATCAGATCAACAAAAATAAAGGAAAACCTCAGTGAGATCAAGAACAGGTAGGTCAAAATAAAGGAAACATTGTAGCAGCTAGAGAGCATGGAAGATGGAAAGTGGAGTGTGTGATGGGAAGCAGTAGGGGAGCAGGGCTTGCACTCTGGATAAAATGGTGCTATAGTAAATCCCAACTCTCAGTTTTATGTTGGGTGTGCCTTATTCTTCAATGTATTCTTTCCTTTTTTTCCCTTAGCATGATAAATGGAGACCTCAGTACAGCCACAGTCTTGATTTCTTTTGGAGCTGTCCTGGGAAAAATAAGTCCAACCCAAATGCTGGCCATGACAATATTAGAAATTGCTGCCTTTGTTGGCAATGAATATCTGGTTGGTGAGATATTTAAGGTAAGGATTAGAGGATTTATACTTACTAGCTTTGGACATCAGTTCTGGTTACACCTAATGGATGTCCACTCTACATAGGGACAAACATCAGTGAGCATGATAGCACAGCAAGTATAATTACACCCATCACTTATTCAAGTGCCTATCATAAACCAGGAGTCTCATCAACATTGCCTCATTTCACTGTCACCGCCACACTATAACCTGGGTATTATTAGTTGTTACAAATTACAACTAATCATCACAGATACTGAAAAACTGTCCCAAATATGGATTTAAACCCAGATTTTTCTAACTCCACAACTCTATTTATTACATTATATTTCCTACCAATGATCAATTCCTATTTATATTTCAACTACTAGGTGACCTTGCCCTTCCTAAGACTTTTGTTAAAGCCTAAATTTTTCCCCTACCTTTAAAAGCTCATTGATTCCCCCTAAGAACAGTCAATAGAATACTTCTGGGCACTCTCCAGTACTGAACATTTAATTCAACAGCAAATAATTTTTTAAATTTTTATTTAAATTCCAGTTAGGGTGGCTCAGTTGGTTGAGCGTCTGACTCTTGATTTTGACTCAGGTCATGGAATCAAGCCCTGTGTCAGGCTTTGCACTGCGCATGGGACCTGTTTAGGATTCTCTGTCTCTTTTCCTCCCTCTGCTCCCTCCCCTGCTCGTGCTGTCTCTCTCTCTCCCTAAAATAAAAACAACAACAACAACAAAAACCACAAAACAAAACAAAACAAAACTCCAGTTGTTTAACATATAGTATAATTTTAGTTCCAGGTATACAATATAGTGATTCAACACTTCTGTACAACACCTGGTGCTCATCAGCAAATGCTCTTCTTAATCCCCATCAGTTATTTAACCCATCCCCCCCATCCAATTCCCCTCTCAACAGAAAATATTTTTGACAACTTTCCAGGTGTCATGTGATTGTGATGACAGACAAAACAGTGAAGGTCCCTGTCTTTATAGGGTTTACAGTCCAGTGAGAGAGACAGACATCAAATAGATAATCATGAATGACCCACTCACCTATAGGCACATGCATACACACACACACACACACACACACACACACACATACACAAATATTATTATAAATTGCAATACATGCTATGAAAAATAAGTAGAGGGGGCTATGAGACAGCATAACTTGAAGACCTAATTTAGTGGAATCAAGGAAGACCTCTCTGAGGAAGTGACAGTTAAACTGGACCTGAAAGGTACGTAGGAGTTTATCAACTATGAAAGTCTTACATAAATTAATAAATGTGTATCATTTTCCTACCTTAATTGTACTTAATAAGTATAATAAGAGCTAAGCAGCAGGTTTGGCACTCTAAACTTTCCCTCTAGGAACAGGAGAATGTAGAAAATTTGGTCAAATTCATACAGTGTCCTCAAGAGGGAACTAAATAGATTGCTTCAAGTGAATCTTGGACCTTATCTGGCTTTCATGTCATCATATAACAGAGTGAAAACATATGGGGAAGACTCAGGCTTTATAAAGCTTCAAGGCTTTGAATTGCAATGAAATGAGCTTTAACTGTAATGTCAAATGAATGCAAAAACCTGTTTTGTTTTGTTTTGTTTTTTTTTTGAAACAAGTGCAGTGCATAGTTATTTCACTAAGAATTCCCTAGCCTGGAGAAGTAACCTAAAATGAATGGAGTGTCCACAAAGACCTACCACTTTACAAACATGGTCTCACTAAGTCTCACCATAGCTATATTAGCTGGGTAATATTTCCCACTTTACCGAAGCCGAGATCCAGAGAAATATGGTAATTTGTCTAAAGTCACATCGTAAGGAAGTACCTGACCTAGGATTGAAAGTCAGTTCTGCGTGTCTCCAAAGCCTGTATTTTTTAAAATTTCATTATCCTGTTTTATCCTCCTTTCATTGACTTATATTTTCTTTTAATTTTTTTTTAAATTATTGTTTAACCAATGAAGCAGTCCTTTCATTGACTTTCCTCCCGAAGTGAGACTCAATCTCACCTCTAAAACGTGCATGTTTTGGTCCTCAGGCCTCTGACATCGGAGCATCAATGACCATCCATGCTTTTGGGGCATACTTTGGCTTGGCGGTAGCAGGCATCCTGTATCAACCAAGCTTGAGAAAGGGGCACGAGATGGAGAAGTCTGCGTACCACTCAGATCTGTTTGCCATGATTGGTGAGTAGAGGTGGACTCGCCTGATTCAGTTCCCAAGGCAAACTGCCTCCCTGCGACTGTCTTCCATTTCCAGAATTAATATCCCTTTTTGTGGTTTCCGGCAGGAACTCTTTTCCTGTGGATGTTTTGGCCCAGCTTTAATTCAGTCATCGCTGAAACTGGAGAGAAACAGTACATGGCCATCGTAAATACATACTTCTCTCTTGTCGCCTGTGTGCTCACAGCCTATGCATTTTCCAGCCTTGTTGAAAAGAGAGGCAGGCTTGATATGGTAAGGGCAGATTAACCACCATGGAAGTTTCGCTAAGTGATGTTGACGATTGCTCGGATGCGCAGGTCATGTCTGCATCGCTGCTGGGTCGCCGCAGGAAATCACAACACGGCAAACCTTGCAGAATATTTTGAAAAGAACACGCATTTGTTTCTTCATCAAATTTGTGTTGTGGCAAATCAAAAAAACTGTCCTCAAGGAACTGACAGTCTATTAAGGAATATAGTCATGCAAAAATCAAAGATTTGAGACATATTTCTTTAATGATAGAGTTGACTGTCTCCAAGGTCTTAGGATATTTTCCTTAGAAACAGGACTTGCCAAAAGTAGAAAAAGAGAATGAGGGAGGAGGAGGGTGCAAGTTGATTCTGTTTTCCTAAGCTGCAAATGTCCCTCTCAAAGGAACAACAACTAATGACAAGGTAGGATCCTGAGTAGGACCCTGGAAAAGGAAAAGGACACTAATGGGAATATTGGTGAAATTCAAATAAGACTTTTAATAGTACTCTATCAATGCTAATTTCCTGGTTTCATGATTATGTAAGATGTTAACATTAGGGGAAACTGGGTGAGGGATATATGGAAAATGCAGTACTTTTGCAACTATTACATGAGTCTAAAATTACTTCAAAACAAAACATTTTTTAAGATCCTCCCAAGTTGGTCTCTTGAGTTTTTGACCTATGAGCTAGAGAAATGTCAGTTAAGGAGTAATCTGCACATCAGCGGCTCTTCTTTTCCAGCCTCAGGGAAGAAAAGGATATTGTAATTTCTTCAGGCATAGCTAAGGACATGGATTTCAATGCTGTACAAATTATTTAATTTGTAAATTTAATAATTTAAATTAAAAAGAAAGAAAGAAAATTAAAAACAAAAGAAAAGAAAAAAAACACACACGCACAACTCAGTCCTGCTTTTTTAAAACACTGATGAACTTTCCTCCTTAGGCAGATCAGTGAGAAGATAATCTTTCTGATGAATTCTGGTAAAAGGAAATTGGTCACTCTTTCCACCATATTTAAAGGTTCTCAGCACGGTGACACATGTGAAAGCTGTTGTCTTTCATGTACAATGTGCACATTTTGGTGTCTCTATATTCCTTGAGTGTTGGAATATCATGGACTCCGCAAAGCACACAGCAACCACAGACCTCTTTTGGTTCATGATAACCACAGATGCATCCCCCAAACTGAATAAATAGATATAACACTGCTAGAATAATTGCACTACACTCCCAAGCCTCCCACTACAACCTCTTTTGTTTTTCCTCACGTCCCTCCCCAAACTTGTCTCACTAACCAGATCACTCAGGCACTACCAAGGAACCCCAGCAAGAAAGGTATCAAACAGCTGCTTGGAAGAAAGGCCTTCTGTAATTATAAAGAACCCTATTTTTAGAAAAGAATCCATAGCTCTTTGAACTGAAGAATGTGCCATGGAGTCCATCCAACCCTGGATACATTCCTTCATTCCTTCTGAAGTCTCATTTGTTCAGCTCACTCCATTCGTGTTTCTGTGCTCCATGCAGGCTCACATTCAGAATGCAACCCTTGCTGGAGGAGTTGCTGTGGGCACCTGTGCGGACATGAAGATCCACCCGTATGGTTCTATGATCATTGGGAGCATTGCAGGAATTGTCTCTGTGCTTGGGTTCAAGTTCCTGACTGTAAGTATGACAAGTGCTCTTAGTCAGACTTTGATCTGCACCATCATCTTCTGACATCCCACCAATAGAGAAAAGCTGGGAAAATTCCTCTCATCAGCATCTCTCCTTATTTCGGGGTCATTTCCCTTCCTGTCAGAAATACCACTCACATTTCCGTGTACAATGGTTTCTGCTGTCCTCTGACTTCTTCTGTGTACCAGGAAATAATTTGATATCAATTATTTATAAATTAGTGTGAATTGAATGTTAAGTACTTGTGTTACTTTCTTCACAGCAGTTCCATTCAAGTTTTTGTTGTTGATGACGTTTGTTTGTTTTTGCATAATGAAGGACTGTGTGTCCTTTGAAGGGGATTTTGGATATCAGTAGGTAAGAAGGAGGAAGAGTTGAAATCACTCACTTCAAATCCATCTACTAAAAACTGACATGAGTAGTTTTGCCACCAATGTATTCAGACTCTTTGACTTAAGTGGGATTTAGATACGGATGGCAAACTGGGCTATAGTAACATTTTCCTGCCTTGTCACTGCCTTCAGTTATAAAACTCTGTATGTCTAACAAAATAACAAAACTTCCTCTTTTTACAATTTTAGCCATTTTTTACCACTAAACTGAGGATCCATGATACATGTGGTGTTCATAACCTGCACGGCTTACCTGGTGTGGTAGGAGGCCTCGCAAGCATTGTGGCGATAGCCTTGGGAGCATCTAAGACGTGAGTTAAAGAATGGGTTTTCCTGCACCCTGAGGTTGATGATTTTTTTTTTTTTTTTGCTTTTGCTTTTGCTTTTGGTTATCTGTTTATTTTGAGAGAGAGAGAGTGAGCAGGGGAAGGGCAGAGAGAGAGACAGACAGAGGGAGAGAGAGAATCCCAAGCAGACTCTGTGCTGTCAGTGCAGAGCCTGACTTGGGACTTGACTTCACGAACCATGAGATCATGACCTGAGCCAAAATCAAGAGTCAGACACTTAACTGACTGAGCCACCCAGGTTTTCCAGGTCTGATGTTTTATCGCACTCTTGGAGGAATCTGGTAATGAGACAGCTTTTACTTTACCAATCCAGTCCATAGTTCGTAAGTATTGTCCTTACTGAAGCAAAAGAGACACAATTGAGAGAATAGAATTGTAAGGGAAGATGGTCTTAACTTAATGTTATTAACATTGGTTGGTTGGTTGGTTGGTTGTTTTTACTTAACAGTGTTATTTTAAATTTTTCTACCATAGGCAAGTGTCTTGTAGCAAATTTGGCAATTTGATAATCACAGTCAGAATACAGTAGGTTTGCTCTTTTAGTTGCTCTCACCAAAATGAAGGAGGGGGCATCTGCGATGAGCTGAGCTGCCATTTCATATAATCAACACATAGAAGAATGAATTCACATAATGTAGAAAGCAGCTGGATCTGGAGAATCAGGAAGACTGGCATATGGCTCAGGCTTTGCTATTGACTAATTATGGGGCCTTACAACTCACTCAGCCTCTGTGGTTCTCAATTTCCTCTTCTATAAAATGAGAGAATCATAGTATTTAGTCTCTAAGATCTCTTCAACTCTAAACAGACCTAGATTCTTCCCAAAAGGGGCATAGGGTTTAAATGGCTGGAGGAAGAACAATGTGATGTCATAAGCCATCAGTTGTCACTTTTAGGCAACAAGATTGGAACAGTTTGATATGAATATTATCGATGTAAAACAGGTAGGAAGATCACACAGTCCGGATCACTCAGAGATTAAGCAAGGAAGAATCAAAATGCTCAATTTTTAAAGCCAGTTGAAAGCATGAAGATAAGGTGAATATGTTTGAAAATGTATCAAAGTGACTCCTGACTAGAGCTGAATAATTTGAAAAGAAAAATTTCTTTAATTTTAACAGATTAAAATTCAACTCTGTCGAGACCAGTAATGACAAATATTTGAAAAATTAGTTTAATCACATTTACTACTCAACAGAAATTTGCTTCTACTTTCATGTGTATAGTTGACCCCTTTCTTCTGTTTGTTTTCTTTTTTTGCCCCTTTTGAAAATTTGGAGAACAACCCCAGAATTATCCATATTTTTTTGCAGTTCTCTCCAGGACCTAACATCTGTGGAGACTAAATGCAAACATATTTTAATGCAAATCAAACACGATAAACGCATGAGTCCATGAGCTCAACTCCTAAATGCTATAATGTATAAACACTGCAAACACTCTTAAGATGTCGCTCATGATTAGACATAAAGGAATTCTTGAGCATCATGCTTGTACCAGTTCCATGGATGTAATAAAACAAGACTATCTGGCTCTCACAGGCTGGGTCTTGCTGGGTGGCCAAATTTGGGGAAGGTTCCATGGTTGAGAGTCTAGTGCTTCGGTATTCAGGTTTGGCAACCACTTCTCAATGTACTCAGGGGGATTTGGTGGTGGGGGGAGAGGGGAAAGCAGAGGGGTTGGATGATGAGCCTTGGAAGGTCTATTCACGTGGGTGAAATCCACATACATCTTTCCTGGGTGAAATTCACATACATCTCACACACCAGACAAAATATTTTGGCCAAGACCCAAGATTATTTTCTCAGATGTTTCTATTCAGAATATTAAAATGCAAATCAGGTTTCTTGGTAAGCATTGAATAAGAAGTAAGTATTCTTAATGTTTATTTACTTTTGAGAGAGAGAGAGAGAGAGAGAGAGAGAGAGAGCAAGCATGAGTGAGGTAAGGGCAGAGAGAGAGGGAGACACAGAATCTGAAGCAGGCTCCAGGGTCCATGCTGTCAGCACAGAGCCTGATGTTGGGCTCAAACTCACGAACTGTGAGATCATGACCTGAGCTGAAGTTGGATGCTTAGCCAACTGAGCCACCCAGGTGTCCCAGAAGTAAGTATTCTTAAGGGACATCTGCGAACATTATGGCAGCCTAATTCTAATAATGCTCTTAATGTTTATTTTCCAAGCCCATGTAATCTTGGAAATCTTTTCATCAAAAAATATTTTTTAATACCTTGGAAAAGATTTTGGCAAGTTCTGATAAAATTAACAGGCAGTTTACAAAAGAAAAACATCAAATGAATAAATATATATTAAATATTCAACCTCACTAGTAATCAAAGAAATGCAAATTAACACAAGTTACTAATTTTTCAGTTACCAAATTGAAAGATTAAATGAATGATGATACTGAATGGTGGCTAAAGTAGAATAATGGGGATTTTAATTATGCATTTTTCTATTTGGAAAAGCCCTTAAGAAGTATATAAATTTTTACTAATAATTTCATTTTACTAATAATTTCATTTCTAATTATTTTAGGGAAATTATTGGACAAATTCATAAGCATTTCATAAGAGGATGTGTTCTCATGGCATTTTTAAAAATATGAAACATTGGAAACAACCCAAGTATCTAAACTATAGAGCTATAATTACAGTACATTTTTACAGTGTAGTACTTGGTAGCAATTGAAATTATGATCCAGGTCTACATTTACTGACATCAAAGGGCACTGAAGATTTAATGGCAAAATCAGTTTTTTTTTTTTTTAAGTTTATTTATTTATTTTGAGAGAGAGAGAGCATTCACACACACATGTGAGCAGGGAAGGGGCAGAGTGAGAGGGAGAGAAGAATCCCAAGCAGGCTCACTGCTGTCAGAAGGGAGCCCAACATGGGGCTTGATTCCATGAATTGTGAAATCATGACCTGAGCTGAAATCCAGAGTTGGATACTTAATAGACTGAGCAACCCAAGTGTCCTGGGAAAATCAATATTACAACATGATTGCATTTTGTAAAAATATATGTTTACATTTTACATTTTTATTGTGACTAAGATTTGAGGGAAATTAAATTTTTTTCTTCATTTTCTGGATTAATGGTTTCTCATGTTTTTACAATGGTCTCATATTTTTACAATGGTCATTTTTTTTTTTTTATATATAGTAGAAAAAATTTAAACACTTCAAATGAAGAGAAAAAATGAAATCTGAGTTTAGTGCCTTCTGTCCTTTGGATGATGATGAAACACCAAGATACTCTCATTTTCCAAATGTTTACTTTCCCATAAACACTCATTCAGTCCTTCAACAGCTATTTATGAATTTCCTGCTAAGAGTGAGGTACTGTGCTAAAAGGATATTCACACTCCTCGTCCTTTTGTCACTCATATAACAACCTTATGCACTTCAATAGCTTTTTATTACATTCTTCCATTCCCAAATATTATGAGGTTTTTTTTTTTTTTACTAATTTTGTTTTAAGGTAACTACATCTAAGATGACTTACAGAGTTTGTTTTTTTTTTACTGTATTCAATGAGTTGTCTCCATGATATATGCTAAAATTAACTTTTCTGATTTTATTGATTTTTTTCAAACTTCTTTTTTAGTTTATTTATTTTGAGGGAGGGAGGGAGAGAGAAAGAGAAAGAGAAGGGGAAGCACAGAGATAGAAGGAAAGAGAGACTCCTAGGCAGGCTCCTTGACGTCAGCACTGAGCCGAATGAGGGATTCCAACTCACCAACCATGAGATCATTACCTGAGCTGAAACCAAGAGTTAGATCTTAACCCACTGAGCCACCCAGGAGCCCCTGATTATTGATTTTTTAAATTTAATTACAATTGTTTCTTTTGGGATGGGGTGGGGAAAGATGGAAACTCATGTTGTACATTATTCCATCCTCAGTGCCTAAAAGAGAATGTGGCACAGAGTGAGTACTCAATAAATATTTGTTGAATGAATTGGATTGAGGATCAAAACCTGGTACTATATTTTTAGAAAATATTAAACTCTTTCTAAGTTAGATCTTTTCATCCCTCCTAAAGGGAAAGGTAATTTTTCTTATGTGCTTATAAGGACTTTTTAACATTGCTCAAGAATTTCAAAGAAAATGAAAATAGGAAATAAAAAAAAAAATTGTAACAAACATTTGTTTGCTGGTGTAATGCTGCCCTCTGGCCTGAAGATGGCTAGCATCCATTCCCTCAGGAAATGAGATTTGCTAGTTGGTAGCCTGGAAAAACAACATTCTTCTTTTCTTTTGTCTTCCTAGGTCTACCATGGCCATGCAGGCAGCTGCTCTAGGTTCTTCCATCGGAACGGCAGTTGTTGGAGGGCTGATCACAGGTCAAGATGAAAAGAAAACACTCCCATGTACCTCATTCTATCCGCATAATAGATAATAAACATATCGAGTGGTAAATTTGAAAATGTTCTAAACTCTGACAGTAAAGTAATCGTGAATCATATAAGCTCAAGGGGATGATTGTATAACTAGAAATATATATATATATATATATATATATATATATATAAACATTTAAGATTTTATTTTTTTCAGTAATCTTTACACCCAGCCTGGGGCTCAAACTCAATCCTGAGACTTAGAGTCTCTACTGACAGGTAGAGCCAGGCAGGTGCCCCTTATCTCACTATTTTTATTACCTATGCAAATACGTTTTCCTCTTCAGCATCATAATGTGACTTTTTTTCTCCCTCTTCTCACAGGTTTAATTCTCAAGTTCATTGTCCGTGGACAACCATCTGAGAGGAACTTCTTTGATGATTCTGTTTATTGGGAGGTACTGAACAGTGTTCTTTTTTTTTTTTTTTAATTTAAACTTGAGGTAGTTAACACACAGTCCAATATTGGTTTTAGAAGCAGAATTCAGTGATTCATCACTTACATACAACACCCAGTGCTCATCACAAGTGCTCTCCTTAATGCCCATCACCCATCTAGCCCATTTCCCACCCACCTTCCTGCAAAACCCTTAGTTTGTTCTTTATCCTTAAGAGTCTTTTATGGTTTGTTTCCTTTTCTTCTCTTCCCCTCTCCCTAACTGCCCTCACCTTCCCATAGTTCCATGCTGCAATGGATAGGGCATGTGACCCTTGATCAAGGGGTTGTGAGTCCAAGCTCCACATTGGGCAGAGGTCTCATTTACCAAACAAAGAAGTCAGCCAGATTTAATATAACTTAAAAAAAAATGCATGTTGTTTCCTCATTATTTAATTGTAGAACCTGTTTTTAAGAAATCAAGAATTTACCCTCTTAGGAAGACTTACACACACAAGTTTTTATTCCTAAATGTGATGATCCAATGATTGGATAACTGAAGTTTGTTTGTTTTTTAAAATTTTTTTTTACTGTTTATTTATTTTTGAGACAGAGAGAGACAGAGCATGAATGGGGGAGGGTCAGAGAGAGAGGGAGACACAGAATCTGAAACAGGCTCCAGGCTCTGAGCTGTAAGCACAGAGCCCGACACAGGGCTCGAACTGACTGCGAGATCATGACCTGAGCCGAAGTCAAACCCCTAACAGACTGAGCCACCCAGGCGCCCCTGGATAACTGAAGTTTATCCCAACGGTTTAATAAAAACTATGGTGGGGTTTACATTTCTTACTTTTTTCTTTACAAAAGTTGATATTTTGAATAAGATACTAGGAAGATGAGTTTTGGTTTCCACTATTGGTTAAACTGCCTGAAAATCTTTAATAGTAGGATTTTTGAGACTCCCAAAATGCTGCTCTTAGGAAGAATCAACCAAATTTAGACTTTCCTTCTTGATTTCTTCCTCACGGAATTCAGGAATAAAATCTAGGAAAGCTATCTTGCTCCCTGCTACAGTGTTCTAATTAAGGATGTAAGTGATGACTATATTAGTGAACGTTTTGTTCAACAGAAGCCTAAATGTCTGTCTGGCATCCTTTTGATAAAATTGGATAAACTGCCTATTTATAGAGAGAAGTTGAGACAATGTGTCCAGGCAGATAAAATCAGAAGTTATGGTCTTTTCCGAAGCAGAAAGGACATGAAGAAAAGACAGAATATAGTTGGTCAATATCCTTTGCTCCTCTGAGAGCAGTAAACAGCTCCTCATAAAAATAATACGAATCCTGAACAGTGGCATTAGATTCTATACCATATATAAGAGTGGTCAAAAGCAGGTAGAATATGGAAGGTCAAAGAATCTCATGAGAGGTTTTACGAATAACAAAACATCAGCCCCCTTCTATCCTCCAGTGTCTACTCATTACTCCATTCACATTTCCCCCAAATTATTTCCTGCAAAGCTGAAGAGTGATAGATATTTTGATGTCTTCAGTGGGACTTTCAGGGATAACAGGTTTGGGAAAAAGAATGCAGTCAGGGTGAGTGGGATAAATGTTTTTGTTCTTTTATTTTTCCCCAATGCAAACAATTTTTATCCCCAATTCTTTGTAAGCTTGGATAATAATTACAGAATATACCTCTGTTTCAGTACTAACCTCTGAGAGCCCAAAGTGAAAGAAATTAGTGCCCTAACCTTGTTTTCTTTAAATGTCCTCAAGGTCAGCAAACAAGACAACCATCAGCACATGTGACAAACACAACCATCCGGAACCTAAAGACCAAACACCTCCTGTGCCCCAGCTTCCTTTTCCATTATCTAGAATCGTGTTTAAATTTTTTAAAAGGCAGCATCCAACGAGAACATTGAACAGAATGGATAGGTCCTGAGCCCCAAATGTCCACTGTAAAAATTCTTCACACAGACTGGTGCTATCTCTTGATACTCAATGATTGTTTAGTTGGAAGGATGTGGCTTATGAAACAGATGTTCAAATGGATTCTCTTTAGGACTCCCAGACTACTTCTGCCAGTAGGTTGGTATAGGGTGAAATTCCATGTATACTCTTGTATATATTTTTTTCCAATAGAGGTAAATTTACAAAGAAATCAACACACTCTGATTATGTAAGATTCTTAATATGCTTACTATGTCTTCAATCCGAAAATTGTAAAACTGAAGCCAATAATATAATATATAATAAATCTATATAAGAAATATGAAAGAAAAGTATTGTGTAAAGCAAGAATATAATTGTTTTGGTGGTGCTTTTTGATTTAAAAATAGTCTAGTTAGTAATGTTATGTCTTTGCTTAAATTCTTGTCCTAAATTCCTTTTGCATGTTTACTATTTGCAACAAGAGCTCAAATGCTATCTGACCAAAGTCTATTTTGTATAAAATTCCAATAAATTAAATGTTATTTTATTATAAATTAAAACATTGTCTGTGGCTCTCCTTTCTTTGGTGTTTGGAATTCATTTTAGTAACAAGCACACACACACACACGCACACACACTCTCCTCATATTTAATCCATATTCAATTCAAATAAATTATTACTATATATTTACTATAAAATAATCAAGTTAATGTCTCACATTATAGGGTAGTTTTTAAAGAACTAAGTTTTAGAAAAGGTAACTTACATAGTCATATAAAACCATTTTTCTTTATAGGCTTTTTAAGATTTTCCTTCTATTTCTGGAGTCCTGGAATCTTCTCAAAATGTGTCTTAGTATCAGGGAGGAAATAAGCCCCTGGCATAATTAACAAAACCTCAGTTACTAGGTACTAGAACTTAAAACTTACAAGTAACAGTGAATTAATTAATATTTTATTCCACGGGACAAATAGTATAGTTTATTTATAGATCCTAAATATTTTAGGTGACTTTTTCAAAATGTACATCCAAGTCTCTTTCACATGGGTTTTTGAAGTGTGCTTACGTTATAAAGTCCACTATCTCCACTCTTGCTGATCATCACAAGGAATCATCTTCATTACCCAATGTCCAGAGACCCCCTCATTTCCTGCTGATCATAAGGCAAAACTCAGAGGGGAGGAGCCAAGATGGCGGAACAGCATGGACGTTTTTTGTGTGTCTTGAGTCCATGAAATACAGCCAGACCAACACTAAACCATCCTGCACACCTAGAAAACTGATCTGAGGATTAACACAACATCTGCACAACCTGAACCACAGAATTCAGCAGGTACACGGCGCTGAGCGAACTGGGGGAGAGAGAAGCTGCCGAGGGCAGGGAGCCACTTTTGCGTGCAGGGGCGGGGGGGGGGGGGGGGGGGG